>NW_010417656.1:5870-8302 GCF_000710305.1 Buceros rhinoceros silvestris | reverse complement strand
CAGTCTGTCTCCAGCCCTGCTGTTGGGGCTCATGCCTGGCCCATCTGGCCCATCCCAAGTGAGGTGAGACAGCCGTTGCCTCCCCTTGTTCCGCCAACACTTTCCCCCTTCACCCAGCTGCTAATTGCAGTTCACAAGGAGGTGCTTGCTAACACCTTTCACCACCTTTACCTCTTTGCTGGGAAATTGAAGGATTTTATTGGCCCAGGAACAGACATTTAGACTTCAAAAGAAATCCTGTTTGTCTCCTGTTTGGAGGAGGGGGACCCCGTTTGGGGCTCGGAATGTGCGTGCAGCGCGTTGCTTGCAGATCCTGCATGGGTGCACCAGGACGTGGAGGGACTGACATCAATAGGACTGCTAACATGTTGGTCGTTTAGCTGAGAGTGGCCAATGAGCTTAAAAGGTTAATGAGGGAAGAGAGGGGGCAGCTTGTGAGGTTTAATATCGTAGATAGTGGTGGCCTGCTGACAGCCAACGTGTTTGGATGCATCTGTCCAGGTAGATAGAGGCAGAGGTGCAGGATGAGTTTGCTCCGACATCAGGTTTCTCAGCGATCGGTGTTTGTGCAGGGCAGGTGGAGGGTGGTGCATGCAAACGCTGTTTTTGGTTCACTGGCTTCCCAAATTGTTCAGAGAACCAAAAAACGTCAAAACCGTTTTGCTTTGAGAGGAACGGAATGCTGCATTTGACTCCAAAATGATCCATTTTGTGTTGTTTCTAAGCTCTCCCTGGATGATTTTAATTACTTAATATTTATGGGTTTTTTTTCAAAGGCAAGAAACAACAAAAAAACCCCACAAAAACCAAACAAGGTTGGAGATTTTGGGATGTTCCCCTGATTCCTCCCAACGCTTTTGTTTAAATCAGCATAAATTCTTCCACAAATCCATCTTCGATGAATCAAATCTGCATTGCCTCACCTGATCATTTCTCCACCTTCCAGATGGTGGAGTAGAGCCACCAGAGAAGTGGAGGCTCTGATTGCTCACCCTATTGAGGTACCGACCCACCCCTCACCACCACACACCTGCTTAGTGAACAAGGGTGGATTATCTCCACTGCTCCAAGGGGACAATGGTTGGCAGATAGGTTTCCCACAGGTCACCTGTCCTTCAGCTGGGTGATGAGACCTCCTGCGAAGTCCAGGCTGAGCAGCAAGGCTCTTAGATCAGCTTTGCCTGTCCCTCCCTCAGCCCGTATGCCTTTGGCCTGGGATTTGTTTCCCTGAAGGAAGTGCAAAATAGTAATAGTAAGCTGTTCTCTGGCATGACCCAAATGATGTCCAGGGCCTGGACCCGGATAACAGAGGTTTCAGCCCCACCTGCTGCTTTCCCTGGAGGAGCTTGGGGTGATCATGGAGCAGCTGTTGGGCAGGTGGACAAAAGCAATGGGGTTCATGCCTTGACATCAGCCTGGGAACAACCTTGTGCACATAATCCGGAGCAGAGAGTCCCACCACTGGCAGCTCTCCTGCCTCCACCCTCCCCACCCTATAGCCCTTCAACAGGAGCTCCTAGAGTGAACTGCAGATGTGAACAACCCTCGATACACAAATGGGGAAAACAGAGGCACAGAGCAGTGACATGATCTTCCTCTTGTTTTTCCTGGCTGCAGGACCACCCCTATGACCAGCCATCCCAACTCCTTCTTGCCTGTTCTAACCGCCAGACTGCATCATGGGACACCCTCAACATCAGCATGATGCTATGCCCAGGGACACCGTCGCTGCAGGAAACCGGTAACCTTTGTACACAAAATATGACGAATGCAGCTGGTTGAGCAAAGCACCAAACCCCTTCTCAGCGTCAATCGCAGCTTTTCATCCTTGCTGAAGAGCAGATGGTGCTAATGGTTGGTCAAACCCATGAACTGCTGCTTCTGTCTGGGCTAACCCAGTGGATATGGAGCTTTCTTCCCCACTTGACAGGTATGACTTCTACAATTCACAGTCCAGCCCTAATTTAAACAACCACAACCTCATTTTTCATCCTTCATGAGGTAAAAATGCTCATCCAGGATTTCCATTTCAATCTCATCAGTCGCTACATGGGCCCATCGGTTTTGCTTGGAAATGCACAGGACGTGTCCATACAGCTCTACAGCACTATACTCCTCCCTACACCCTCTCCACCCCCGCTTCCCACCCCCCCTGCCCCCCCAAATTATGACTCATCTTAAGGCAGAAGGTTAATTTAGGTTAATTATCTTCCTGGTTAGCAGTGCATACATGTCCTGAGCAGCAATAAAGGTTTGACACCCCTCCTGCTGCTGCAAATCAATTTTCTTCCTCATTTACTGTAAATGGAAGTGAGCCAGGTTCTCTGGCATCAAAGTAAACATTTCTCTGCATGAAACTCAACTTGTGAACCTGGTAATTTCAGATTTACTTATAACAGGCGCATTTGCCAAGAAGGAGGAAAAAAAAAAAA
>NW_010417656.1:1212-5735 GCF_000710305.1 Buceros rhinoceros silvestris | reverse complement strand
AAAACTAGAATTAGCCCGGCAGATCAAACATCGGTTCGCCTGCCGCTTTAATAATGGAAGGATCCAGTTGCATTAAGCACCAGGATATCATTACACCGTGTACGGTGCTTACATATAAGCTAACCCCTAATTTCCCTACTTAACAGCTAATGCATATTGTTATTATTTACTCTTTGAGTTCGAGGCTCAGCCGTGATCCGGGTCCTGCACAAAAGGAGAGTCCCTGCCCCGAAGAGCTCCAAGTCTGAATAGGCCAGAAGACAACAAAGGAGGTTTGTTGTTGCCCCCCGGGAGGAGGAGCGTGAAGGGGCCTGCAAATACCCCAAGGCAGGTTTACAGCAGAAGCAAGAAGGAGACGCTTGCGGTTAGAGTCCTCCTGGAGTCAGCTGCCACTCCTGAAGGTGGATGTCTCTAAAAGGTGGGAGTGAGTTCCCTTAACTTTAGCCCCCTTAAAATGAGGCTGTTCCTCTAAGCTGATTGCTCAGGCTGTCTCCACGGTCCATGGAGACAGGTCAGCACCTTCGGAGGATGATGCGCTGCATCCTCTGTAAGTGGGACTCTTTGCCCATTGACCACAGAGTCTGAGGCCGGATTAATTCGTCCGAAATGAGACTTTAGTTCCCTTTGAGATGTCTTGAAGTATCCACAACAGCCAAAAATGTTGGTAGCCATGGCATGGCTATCAGTGACCACACACTGGTGAAACTGGTGGATGCCAGGAGAGGTCCAAAGGCATCTCAAGTGAGCTGAACCCTGGAGGAGCAGATAAAACTACTTCAGCAGAGGAGGAGGATCCCAAACCTAGTTCCCAATCCTAAGAGCAGGACTGTAGGCTGCAGGGTATTTCCCCCTCAGGGGCAGGTGCACCTTTCCATGAGCTGTAGGTAGAAGCTGATATGAGAAGATGTGAGAAGACTGGTGGTCTTGCTAATCAAGACTAAAATTGCTCACTAGAGGTACGAGTTCTGTTCAAAGACATTCTGTGTCCCCTTGGCATTTTTTTTTCTTCCACGTAGTGGAAATGGTGATGCCTTCTTTCACCCCAATGATGTGGAAAGCCTCAGCTCAGGGTTAATGTAGTTTCCTTGGTGGAAAGAGGCTACAGCAATGTAAATTCTTCCTGTGAAGTACAACGCCAGCTAAATATCACTGCTGTGTGATCACAGGCTCAAGACACTGCTTGCTTCAGCCTTGGTCTGGGGGGACACATGTCTTAGTCTTGATCTTGTCTCCCGTCCCTGCTAGTCCCAGGGCGAGATTTCACATCTGTTTTTAATCTGAGTGAATGTCTCTGAGGTTAGCAGGGTATGTCAAATGATCAGCTCTCTCCATTCTAACTTCAGTTGTCCTATGAGCCTATGGCTGGAGATGAGAATTTTCAGAAGATGACCTCATCAAAACTGATCCTGACATCATGGCACCACCACTTAAATGTCATGATAAACAGGAAAAAATATTTATTGTGATACATATTCATACTTAGGAAGGAGGGACTGAAGCAACGAAGAGGGGAATTTGTTTGAAAGGCTTCCAGAGGGTTGGATTTGATTGTAATTAGTAAATGGTAACTGGTAAACCTGTCTAAGAAGGGCCACTGAAAATCTGATGGAGGCAAACCCTGGGCACCCTCAGGTAGGCAACATGGTAATAGCTCTGTGTTCTCTGCTCTGAACGTTCTGTAATTCAAGGGTGAATTTTTTTCTCTGACCTGCTAACACCCCAGACCTGGCCTATTAAATGGTCTTTTGTTCCCCAATCAAGCTGATCCTTGACAGCACAAGAGCAGTAAGTTTCTCTCCCTGCTGTACCTGGGCCTTATGTTGTGTCGGTCTGGTCTGAGTGGGATTGGCGGCTTTCTGCAGGTGCTTCTCCCGTGTTGTGGCACACTGAGGATGAGATCTTCCTCTCAAGAGTTGTACAAGGAACACTTTCAACTGAGCTGAGCAGTGCCCCGTGTCAGTGATGCCGCCAAGCAGGTTTCTAACGGAGGTCTACCTAACCTGTGAGCAGAGAAAGGAGCAATCAAACTTCAAATTATCTTTATTCTGGAATGTAAAAACTGAAGACAGGAATTACTGGTTTTATAATATTTTATGTGTTGTGAACTGATGGACTTTAAAACTTGGAACTGCTCCAGCTATATGAGGAGAATCTTCATTTCATCCCATTTGGAAAGCAAAGGCTCATATCCTTCTGTATTTTCCTGCATCCATTTCTGAGGTCAGTTGAAGGCTCTTAGAGATTGGGACTGCAGCACTGTCTGCTCCAAGGAAGGTTGTGATTCATAGACAAAGTGATGCCACAGAAACTAGAAGTTTCTGAGAAGGGCAATTATTTACACAAATCTATATTTCATCACAATGAATCATGTTTCTTCTCTGGCAACAAGAAGCGTGAAACCCCCTTTTCACGCTGTATTGGAGCAGCTCAATGACTGTGATAGGAACAAGCCAGTTAGGAACCTCATTGAAGGGCTGATATTCTTAAGGTAGCGTTGATTTTGCTTAGAGCAGAGAGATGGAGTAGATTTCTCAATGTTCCTTCAAGCAGGATTATCTCTGCCTCTATAAATGTTGAGAACTTCAAGAAGAACACAAAGACATATCCCTGTACTAGCTCTGGATCATACAGATTTGGTGGGATCTCGTAATTTTAGATACAGCTGGTTTCTTAATTTGGCTTATCAGCTTAATGAGACAGCGATCACTGCAGTAAAGCTGGAAAAGCATCAGAACTGTAATGGGAAAAGAGGAGCATTTCTACCTCGTCCTAAGTCGCACTTGCTCACGTACAATATCATCTCATCCCATGGCCTTCCTGAGCTTTCCCTTGACTTCCCTGTAGAGCAAGAATAAATAAGCACACTGGTTGGGTGGAGATAACTCCTTGCCTTGATGGGTCTTTAGAAGTGAACTCTCCCTCTCTTCAGCCGTAGTCTCTCCTGCTGGAAGTGGTTCCCAACATTTTATGCAAGTGGAACCAAGTCTTCTGTGTCCTACCTGCGCTGCTTTGTAAGATGGAAGAGTGGAGTGGTTTTTTGGGTAACCGTAATAACCCTGCCTGAGAAGAATAGGAGCCAGAGAAGACTACTGTGCCAGAACCTCCATACTCAAAGCAGACCACTGGAGTTGAACGAGCAGCTTTCCCATTGAAGGTACAAGTAGTTGGGGTTTTTTTTCTCATGGTGGGACACCCACTTCCAGCCCATTAAACAAGATTCTAGCTCTTTGCTGCTCCGTTGGTGACATCTTTGCATCCAGCCAAAGCTCTCATTTCACCCGGGTTTCACTAAGCCATCTCCTTGGAAGAGCTCTGTGGAAGACAGTGGTGCCAACTTTTTCAGTTCCATTTCCCCGTTTGGTGCTCACCTCTGAACCCCAAAATGAGAAATATTGCAAAGAAATATCATGTGGATATTGGATCATGCTGAGCAAGCAGATGTCGAACGAAGGTACCACCACTGACTAAGAGGTCCGTGAACCCGAGGTGACTGGAAGCTGAGGGCACATGTTTATTTATGTTGCCATTTTAAACCTTTGTATTAAAGTAACATCTCAGTCCTTAATGAAATGAAGTCTCCACTCTGCTTGTTTTAGTGCAGGAGCATGAACTCTGGGTCATAGGCTGGGCTTTGGTCATGTGGCCAACTGGCACAACTCAGCTTGCATCAAAACTCATTTTTCCCTGAAAAAGGTGTATAGCTCATCCAAACTCATCCTCGGTCTCCTGAACTGAGCCAGCCACTGTACAGGGCCAATCAGTGCCAGGGGCCATGCTGAAAATCCAGCCAGTCGTGGGTTGTCCTTAAATCCATACCTTGTTCGATTGCTCGTTTACTAGCCAAAGATGGGCAGTTCCTACCTGGAAGAACTGGTGATGAAGGTGATGGAGAGTGGCAAGAAAGAAGCAGCATTACACTACCTGTGAGGGCAGCTGGGCCTGGGTCCTGTAGATGCCCCATGAGTTGTCAGGACGTTGTTTTCAGACTCACCAATGGCAAGGTTGTCCACTCCATGCAGGGGAAAATAATGAAAACTAGAGAAGAATTTGCTCATTTTGAGCAAATTCCACTTTCTTTGGTGTCTCAGAGTTTCCAGGATGATACTTCAGCCAATTTCTTCTCATCCACAGAATAGAGAATCTTGGCCATTTTTAATGAAGCTGTCATAACCACAGGACTCGGGGACCTGAGGCCTGCTCGAAGAAGTCACACAGTCGTGGAGTCATGCTAAAGAAGTCATAGAGTGTAGATTTATCTCCTGCTTGAACAACTCTGCTGTAGTGCAATGGATCCCAAACTTTCCCACTCTGTCCCCTGAGCGCTCTGATCTCTGCTTCCAAGTTCCTAGATTTCTAGTCCTCTTTCTACAGTGCCTTGGCCAGGATTTATCTGCCCAAGCATAACCGTCTAAAATAAATCAGATAAACTGCCCTTTAAGGGTGTTTCTTTCTCCCTGCTGACCCTGGGAGGGTCACATATGAGTGGCTCACACTTGCAGTGAGCTGAGACGAACCCCATTCCT
>NW_010417656.1:0-1115 GCF_000710305.1 Buceros rhinoceros silvestris | reverse complement strand
CCTGCGCTCTGCTGGCTTGTGCTACCTTGAATATCAGCCTTGCTCAGCGTCCTGTGATCGCGCTATTCCCAAGCACCTGGAATCCACAGTCACCCTAGTCCTAGAAAACCCAATATATTCCTTAACTTGAGAAATCAGAGTCTACTTGGTCAGAGTAGAGCATTCTTCTTGGGTTATGCTGTGTGAGATCTGGTGGCTCTGATGGCCCTTGTGCATGTGCAGCAGATCAGCAGATGCAGCCGAGCAATTACCTTTGGTTTTGGGGTTTTTTTTTGGCTGAGAAGGCAAGTTTTGCTTCAGGATTACTTATGCAAACAGCTTGCTCTCTGCATGGCTATAAACACTAATTTTGAGACCCACACCAAGCCAAGTAGTTGTTTATGAGATGTTTATGAGGCGGAGGCCAAATAGGTGTTTATGAAGGCAGTGGTAGTGCCAAAGTCAAATAGCAGCTCCGAGCGATGACTGGCACAGTACCATCTCTTCGGGCTCAGCTACAGAGAAGAGCTTATGAATTCACGGGTGCTTCTGATGAAATGCTCTTCGCAATTAACACAGCAGTGGAACGGACGGGGAAGAAATGAACCCTCCCCAGGTTCTGACAGCTGGGAGGAAGAGGGTCTTTGCAAAGAAGACAGGAAAATTGAGGAGAAAACAGGAAAACTGTGAGAAGAGGAGCATGGTTCTGAACTCGACAAGAGACCCATGGTCCATGGTGTCCCTTCCTCATTACTCTGCACAGCGTGAAAGCAGAACTTCTTCACTGCCCTCATCGTTTGGACTCATGTAGGAGCTGCAGTGTTGTCTCGATAGACCTCACTGAGAGCTGGGGTCTTAATCCTCCTGGAACTGAGGCCTCCTATGCTTCCAGCATTTATTGCTAGGTACGACACGATATTGGGCTGTTTATTTTTCATTGTCCTGTGGAGATCCTACAAAGCTCTTGGACACAGAAATGACATGACTGAGATGCACAGAGGCTTTATGGGAGAAATAAATCTTATCAAGAGCTGCCTTTCACCTAAAGTCTTCTTCTTGGCTTCTCCTTCCCCCCACCTGTCTTCATTTTCCCCTCTGTGCCCCCCATCCCACCTCCTCCCTCTCCATCTTGTCTA
>NW_010417655.1:6114-15625 GCF_000710305.1 Buceros rhinoceros silvestris | reverse complement strand
TCTTCTTGTTGATCTTTTGCTATTAATACTTCTTGCAGATCCTGCTTCATTTGCATCAGCTCCTAAAGAACAAAATTAAACACAACTGTATGATGAATAGCTCCAATGGATGTTCTGCTTGCGTTTCAGAGAAGAAAAGCACCTAAGTGTAAGCTCCCCAAGGCCAACTTCATTTTGTATGACTGACATTTTTTTGAGGCTTTTATAGTAAGATAAACATGTACTAAACCCTAAGATTATTAGACATCTACCTGACATTTTATATGGAATTTAAAAACTCCCGCATTTCTATCTTCTGTAGCAAAGAGGTAGACAAGAACAAAGAAAACCTTTTTTCCTTAAACTACAAGAGAAGGGAACCCAACAATAATTCCTTGTTGTCTTTTCTGCTGGAAAGAATAAAGGAAGTTGCTTCTGCAAGCGCTGAAGACAAAACAAGTGCTTCCCAGCTGAGTCCATGCTTTTACACCCTTCCTCCTCCCAACATGTTCACCCTAGGACTCATTTCCTCTCTCCCAAATTGCAGGGAAGGAAGTGGGTAGTCAGTGAATCTGAAGAATAAATACACACATGCACGCATACAAACACAGAATAAAATAGGAGTGACAAATAAAAATGTGCAGCTAATTAATATTTCTTAAGCTGTGAATAGTTGCACTTTCAAAAAGAATGTGTACTGACCCTGCTTCAGTGCAGGGGACGTTCATCTAAACCATTCCTGACACACGTAATCTATCAAAAGCCTACAACCAAAGGGATTCTACTCCTGTACCAGATGATAGCCGTGTTCCACTGTTTAATTCATATTGATAGAAAATGTTATCCAACACTTACTTTAAACCTCTGCAGCTCAGTCTCTCATTTCTTATTCCATCCCCACACAACACAGAAAAATTGATCACTATCTCATTTACAGCGATATTATACAAAATGTACTTCTGACTCTTCCATCAGTCCTCCATTTAGATTGAAGTCCTTCTTCATAGCTAATGTTTTTCAGTACTATCACCATCATTCCAGATATTTCCCTACTTATGTACAACTTTCAGCTGCTGTGGCTGAGATTTAAGAGAATAATCAAATCTCACCTACACAAACAAGGTAGTTATTCTACTCAGTAGGACTTGCATGGAAACATCTTCAAAATTCCTGAAATCTACTATCTATGCTTTTGCTCCCTATTTTGCATTTTAACATTTAGCTTACATTTCTTAAGCTAGTTCTTTGCACCAGTATAAGGAAAAGTTAGCTGTTCTGCTACTACAAAGTATTAAGTTAATTCTGAATTCCAATACTCCTCTTGAACCATTACGCATGATACTCTTACACACCCTTATCAACAAATTTAATAATCAGTTTTCCGTAGTTCATCATCAGTATAATACTATAACCAGGGCTACAGCCAATTTCTTTTTCATCCCAAGGTGACAAAAAATGCCTAAGTTTCTTGCTCCTCTTCAGACTCAATCCCTTCTCTTCTCTCCCTGGTCCCATCAATAGAGAGTCAACAATTTGGAGACTGCTTTGGTGAGGTCTTTTCATTTTCTTAGCTGAATCTCATCTGGCCTTCTTTAATCTGATCTGCCCTGTTCTGACACCAGATCCTATCTAATTGTCACAACTGACTGAGATGATTATCTGGTAATAGTGGATAACTCAGTTGTCCCTCAACCATTACGTTACTTGTTCTCCTATTCTACAAAACAATGGTACTTCTACTTTGTATTCCTTTTAGTGTTAATGTAGTTATAATAACATGCTTTCTTAGATCACCTAATGACGGTATATTGTTTGGGATTGATAGAACGGGAAAAACTAAGGCATGTATTTTTTCTAGCTGCATCTTAGTTCTCACTTTTTATGCAATTCATCCATGTTTTTCATCCTTCTTCTGGTATTTTGTAACTAACCTCAATCAGAACCTCTTTCTCCCCTTCATCAATATGTTTTGCATTATCCAGTTCATCATGCATCTCAGAGAGCTGGTCTTGAAGATCTCTGATCTCAGTCTGGTGTTGTTCCTGCTCCATCTTCACTTGAAAAAGCCTCACAAGGAAAAATCAGACAGGATTTTTTAATTTGTAGAACTACTAATTTGTTCTTTCAAGTACTAAAAGATACAAGTATCTATTCCTATGTCTCCCACAAGGGAATGGGATATAATGAGGCAGAAAAATAAAATGTCAGAGGGGTAAAACTGAGAATCTTAAATAGAAATTTAAGTGGAAAGTTGTATTTTATTTTAAACCTGGTACTATAGTCTTGACAAAAGCATTCAAGTGTTTCCACATTTTAAAGACTCAAGCTGTATATTATGACCATGATATATTATAAGCAATTTGCACTAAGAGGAAGACTATAAGTTCAGCAATCTCTCTCTTCCTTCCAGATATTCTAAAAACACGTCTCTTAAACGGTAGAATTATTTACTGCAATGGCAAACATCACTGATTCCATTAATATATTCTGAAGCCACAGGTACTTTTAATCTAGGAGTTTTAAGAAAAGGTACAAATCCCAATGAATAAATTTTCTAGAATTAACTCACTCCTCTAGGTTTTGCCTGAGTTCCTTCTCATTTTCTTCCAGCTGCTTTTTTAATGCTTCTTTTTCACGTATACTTTCATCAAGCTGCAACTGAAGATCTTTCAGGCTTGCTCGTGCAGCATCTCTCTCTTCTTTTGAGTTTTGCTGATTCTGAATTTTGAACACCAAAAGTTAAGCAAGATAATAGACTAAACATAAATAAATTAAAGGCTCTGTATATGAAAGAAGCCATTTCAAGACTTCGGTATTTTTCACTTGTAGAAGTGCTTATTAATTTATGAATACTAAAAGCTTGGAATGTTATTAAAACACATACAACACTGCTTCTTGATTTTTACTGGAAATGTGAGAAGTGAAGTCTCCTCAGGACAATCTAATCAGTTTCAAATGTATTGATTCTTATCTCAGACTCAAAATGCAAACCGAAAGAAGCCAAGCTATTCTTTTCATGTCTTTAGAGCACGGCTGTACTTAATTACTTTGAATTCAGCACTGCAAAAATAACGCTGTAATTAATAAACAGCTGCTACATGGCTAATATAGTTTGTCTCTCATTCCATATCTGTCTCTCGCTGCACTCAACAGATAAACATTTATCTTTGAAGATACCTGAGAAATTCTACATGTGCCTAACACTTTTATTCACTGCTCCAAACTCCTTCTCAAACACTAAGAAGAAAGAGACTTCTTAAAAAGAAAGCTATGAGCACTATGGGTATGAGCTATGAGTGCTATGGGTCCTATGCTATAAGCAACTATGCTTAAAAAGCCTAGGTATATCTGGATTAAAAGGAATATGAAGCAAAAAAGTTTCAGCAGGGTGATCATTTGTCACTTACTTAGAAAAGTATATTTGAAATAGTCAAAAGCTTTGTAATAACAAAGTGCTGTACCCGAATTTCTAGATCCAGTTTTTTCTCTAATTCTTCCACTTTCCTTTCAAGTTCTGCTTTTTGTTCCACCAATGCTTTTAACTCAGCCGAAGAATCTGAAACCTACAATTAAATAGAGATGTTTATTCCCACAAAGCCAGGATGTTCTCTGACATTTTTTTTAAATCTAAAGTAAAGCTACAAGCCCAGCTAATAAAGTGTAGCATCAACTGCAGCATCAACTGCCTGAGCTCACTGAGGACTCTTCATACGGGTCAAGTTAGTATTTTCAAAGGAACCATGATTTGATTTTCACAAAATTTCTTGGTAACCATCAATAATACAGAAAATATACAAACCTAAAGAAAAAAAAATCAAACTAGGCAACATATGAATTAAATCATAAGTACCTGGTGCCAAATTTTATGGAGATACCACCAATTACACAAAATAAGACACCAAAGGGATTTATGCTCATATGTAAAGACAGATTTTCAAATTTCTTAAGATGTGTTTTATATTTTCATTTTGACTAATTATAGTCCAGGATAAAACAATCATCAAAAGTAAGGGCGTTTCTTCCCTTTGCTTTAGAACTGAAAAAACAGTGTGCCACATAGCAGGAAACAAAAACATTTCAGCAGGCAAATTGCCAAAAGTTATTATTGTAACATGGCTTCTAAGCAATATCCTAGATTACAAATTAACATACTCTCTCCACTTAGATATCTATATTTACATCACTATAATGATTTTTGTTTAAGCTATGTGTGTTAGCTTTTTCCTCAATCCTTTTGATATTCATGTTAAGTTTGTGTTTCCTTCTGAAACGCAGAAGAAAAATGTAGAAGTTCTCATGGTAAACTCCTTTACATTCATTTTTAATAGTTAACATATAAGTTTTCCATAAGTTACCTCAATGCACGATTAAAATTAAGCTATATTACTGAGGGACTACAAGAATAGTCTAACTGAAGTCAGTGAGGGGATTCAAACTTTTAAAGTCCTGTCTGAACATTGTATCACTGTAAAAGAAGCCACAACAACTTAAAAAAAAATGTTTACCTGTGTCTTTCCAGCAGCTCTTGACTTTAAAGTCTGAATTTTCTCAAAAACCAAGTTGACTTTCCTCTTTGTCGCATCATCATTATCAGCACTTCTAAAACATAGACAGTACAAGTACACAACGATAGGATCAAAGGTACTATTTTGTTAAAAATCAAAACAAATTCAGCGCCACTATTGGAAACCACCAACATAAAAAACCCTAATGCACCAGTCAGAAATTATTTCATCTACGATTTCATTAAGCCCTTTAAAGAGATGCTGTTAAAGATTTTAAAGTTTATATTCCACATATTTTCTAAAAAAAAAAAAAAAAAACCCAAATCACTGAATTCTTTAATTGCAACTCTCTTCTATAAGACTACAGTTGTGCAAAGGCAAGTATTCAGCATGTACATTATTCAAACATACTGAAATTAGAAGTAATTAGTACTAGGTTTTTCAAGTCCTGACTACTGCATCATAAAATAACACTTCACAGCTTCCAGGACCTGCTACATCAGGAATGCAAAGAAATGTAGGTGTATCATGTGTATTTTAATTTAGTCCTTCCTTCACTTTTCTCTAAGTTATCATTAGAAAATACTAAGTAAAAGAGTTACAGGTGGACAAAGGATTAAATGCACAGCAAGAAGAGAGCTTCTGTCAAACCTGAAAAGACAACACCTTTTTGTTGTTTAAAAAAAATCCTCAAGCTTAAATTCCAGTGAGGTTATCATATGAATTCTTCATGAACCTCCATACCACATGGAGTTTAACTCCAGAATTCACAAATTTCAAGTACATTTAATCAAGTCCTGTACCATACCTTCTGTGAGTCCTGATTGCCTGGATATTTTGAGATCCTACAATACCTTAAAGGACGCAGCTGAGATACAGAATTATGAAACAGACATTTAATTATAGCTTTGATTCTTTTTTCACACGTTAAATGCAATACAAAATAAACTTTGAGAAAATACAGTCTCCTATCCAAAAGTTAACGATTTTTACTAACCCTTCCTTAAGATAATTGTAAAGTATCTGTTTAGCAGTCTCTTCATTCGTTTGCTGTGCAAGATCTTGCTGGCCTTTCAAGAGATCAGGAGTTGCCTAAAAGAAAAAATGTCAAAAATTACAATACTTTTGAGAGTTGTAAATACAACCTGCACAACTGAAGTTCTCCATTCTATTCTATTATGAAAATATTTGCATACTGTGGACCTAAAGTTCACAAAGGTCCGTTGGAGTTTTGGGTTTCTGCAAGAAGAAAGCATACTTCACACCAGAAGAAAGAAAACATAATTTTGCATGGAGTTACATATATTTCAGCATTCTACTATTGTGTATTTTTGCTTAAGAACCACTATAACATCATTTACAATGACTTTCTTTGACCCCACAATCCTCCTTCACCCACACAAGCATGAGCTATTTTACAAACCATGTTTCCTATACCTGCAACTACAGGAATTACTTTTGTATTTACATTTCTCCAGAACAATTCTGTTAACCCATTTGGAATTATTCTGTGATGGGTGTTTGTTCTAACGAAGAGCAGAAACACAGGCACTTAACAGAATGCTGTTTAACAGTTTCAGTATGCTAAAGCTCAATACACAACTTAAAGGGTAAATTTTAAATTACCTGTGTAGTAGGGACAGATGAAAACGTTTTTACAGAAATCACTTTTGCTCCTGAATCAGGTGGAACTGTGATCCGGTTTGGCAACAACAAAGTAGAAGTTACTGTTCTAACTTCCTCTCTCTTATTCTGCCCTGGGAGTGTAGACGACCTAAACATCAAGCTCGCACTATCAGCTCCATTTTGTTTATGGTATTGCAAAGAACTGAAATTGCTGTTCTGAGTGTCTTTATCAGGCATCTGCAGTTTTCCAATACTTCGAGCAGAAATCTTCATCTCTTTGGAAGGTGACTTTTGATCTTGAGATAACTGCTTGCGTAGGCAAATTTTAGATGGTCTCAGCAAGTGCTCAGAGGACTTACCCAAGCTTTTATTGAATTCACCTAAATAATCTGAATTTACATCAAGCCCCAACGACAAGGCACTATCAACGCTTCTTGATCTTTTACGATCATCTGGGTGAATTCTATGCCTTCTTCCTGATCTACCTCTTCTGCGAGGATCAACTTTCTTATCGAACTTTTCAATTAGCTGATCTACTCCTGGAAGCGAACCAGTGTCAATATCACGACCAGTTCCAGGCAAAAATGGGATATATCTTCTGTTTTCATGCCGATTAACATTGTCTGCATAGATGGCATACTCCTGGTCATCAAGTAAAAACCTGTATAAGGAATTTGCAGAAGTAGGAGTAGCTGATGAGGACGATGATCTTCGTGAGTCATCCAATACTGGACCAGCTGAATCTTGCCTGCGGAAGGGAAGAACATCTGGTCTGGGTTTTCTTGTCTCCGGATAAGCAATGGGACTAATACATGGGGATCCTCCTGCAGGTGAAAATGATTCTGAAACACACACTTCATTGGGGCTGATTGTGCTACTGGCACAATCTGACAGCTGCTTATTTTGGTCTTCTATCGATCTATTCAAGTGTATCTTTTTTGAATTTGCTTTGGTTGACTCTGCAAGATACATACTTGGTTTCTGCAGGGACACTACTTTAGATGAGGAAATCCAAGGCTTTGCTTCAGTTTTTTCATCTGCAAAAGATTTAGAGGTACTGCACACGGAAGACTGATAATTATCCAAGTTCAAGTTATTTTTTTCAGGATCGTAAGGCTGTAAAAGTTCAGGATGTCTTTGAAAGTTCAACAAACTTGAGGATTTCATTATTCCATCTTTAAAATCTGATAGTCCATTTTCCTCTTCATCCCGACTGGCAATCTTTAGGCTTTTAAGCATACAGGGTTGCATGTGTTGTGTTCCAGGAAACTGTGTGTGCTCACTGTTTTTGTCCTCCAACTTAAGAGCAGTATTGGAGTCTGTGGCTGGCTTGCTTACAGTTGGAGAAATGACCTGCTGTTCTTTTCCAGAAGGAGGAGGATTTTCTGACAAACACCCTTCTGTATTGTTTAGTACTATGTAAGGATGTCCATCAATTCCTTGGACTCTAATACTGACACCGTAAGACCCCGTCCTAGAATTTTGTGCATTTCTATTTTTTTGAGTCTCCTCACTTGCAAGTTCAAGAGTGACTTCATAGTCCTCCTGCACATGCTTAAAACCAGCAAAATATGGCTCCATGATTATCAGAGGATTATACCTGAATAAAAAAAAATTACAAAAATGTCATCGTTTTAAATACTTCACATTATTTCCTTAATTACTTTCTTCCACCATTCAGTGTGACTATGAAGACTACCAGCAACATGCAGAGAAATCAATACACAAGCTATACAAAGCCCAAAGAGAATGCACTGTAAGACAAACATCTGACTGACTGATTCTGGATCAATGTAATGTTATTTTATAACTGTAAATGTTAAGAAATAACAACAGCTAAGATCACCTACATAGAGCTGGTGCTAGTTGCTTTGAAATCAAGTGTCTTCAAATATAAAGAATTCTAGTACAATTTCTTGAGTCAAAGCAGATTTTATTTTGGATATATCTACTATATTTACTGAAAGACTACCCTTCACAAATCAATGATCATTTATTCCTAGCAGTCACTACCAGCCACATTAACATTTTAAAACTGCCTAGTTGTTTGCTTATGTTTAGGTTATTAATTTTAGGTAACTAAAGCACTACAAGGAAGATCAACATCCTCATGCCTTTGAGTTGCACTTTTATGTATCTAGTTTTCAATATTTGTCCCTAAGACTACTGAAAACAATCTTTTTCAAACAATTTATTGTCTCACTGGTGTCTATAAAAAAAAAACTTTTCTACAGATTAATTTAACAATCCCCTAATTGTGGGCTTTTTCCAGGAAACTCCAGTTGCTATTTTAAAACAGATCCTTTGCTGAGCAACAGAAATGGAAAAATACTGCTAGTATTTCAAAGGCTGACAGTACCTTTTCCAGAAGCAGTAGGAATGCTAACTCCAGTCTGTATGTGCCCAAACGGTTTCAGTTATAGAAAGCAATAAATTAAACCCTACCTGAGCTTTTAATGCTAAATGCCATTTTTTCTTTCTGTAAAAGCTGGGTTTGTGGGTAGTTTTACTGTTTGTTGCATATTACAAGCCAAGTGTCTAGTGTCAGAGGCAACACGGTGTACTAAGAGCTGTGTCTATAAAAGAATGGAACACAAGACTGTCAGACTGCTGAAAAAACTGGAGGGAATAAACTTTTGAACGGAGCTGGAGAGCTGAGTAGTCACTGAAGCCTGACAAAACCAGGATCACTAAGTGATAGTCATCAAGTTGAAACAGAAACAACAGGATGTCTCATGGAAAAACAAACCTCTGCAGCCAGTTTCACTCTCCTGTGTATCTCAACATGAACCAGATATTCTCCCTCAGATATTCTAATCAACAGCAGAATTATCATTTTTTCCTGAATGAATTAAAAAGTTGCACTCAATATTCATAATATGCTAGTTTCCACTCAATTCTTTCTTCTAGTAGGATAGCTTCCCTCAAAAACCTCTTCCTCTACTTAAAAAACAACTTCAGGTCCTGCTATACAGCAGGCTTACTTCACCTAAAGAAATCAGCATGTTTCTCTAAATACAATGCTAGATATCAAGTGATTATTTTAATGAAGAAAAAAAAAGCAGTCTCACTGTCAAAGTCTTTCTTAGATATTAAAAGATTCGGTGAACTAGTTAAAGTAATCAAAATCAATTCAGGGGTTAAATTCACTTAATAAAGGGATGTGAATACACACTGTAAACTTGAACTCCTTTTAAGATCATCTGGAGTAGGAAGAGAAACATAACAAGGGAAAAGCAAAGAGGAGTCAGAGGCAGCTAAGGGAAGTGGAAAAACAGAGGAGTAAGAGTAACAGAAGGAAAGAGCAAGAACCAATACTCTTCATGATCTTGGGCCCCTACTCTGTATATTTCTCCAGAATTTTTTACCTTCTTCTCTCAATAACATTTCATACTAATTGC
>NW_010417655.1:0-6021 GCF_000710305.1 Buceros rhinoceros silvestris | reverse complement strand
GCTGAGACAAAAATGACAAAGTAAAATCAGCAGAAGCTGATTCTAATCACCCAGACTCAATGAAGAAATATCCATTGATTTAGCGGGTTTTTGACTAGGGCACTACAATCAGCTTCTGAGCTGCACTGATTGTCACTGAGAAAGCAAAGAGGGAAAAGTAGACAGTGCTGTATAGAGCTGTCACTTAGAGCATGCACTGTAAAGGAACCAGACCACACTAATCCGACGAATGGTTGCTGAAGGTAGGAAAGAAACCAGGCTCTCGACACTGTTCTTTAAACGCGAGTGAGTCCAGCTACATTCATCAGTCTCAAAATTGTTCATTGTTTGCCGAAAGCAAAATGCATCTGCAGCAGTAGAATACAAGAACGTTTTTCAAAAAGCTCTGCAGTTAGTGATTCTAGCAACATTAAAAAAGCCACCAATAAGTTTAGACAAATTACTCCATATATAAAAGTTTACGCTACAAAGCTGTATGTATTACTGGACCTATAAAAAGAGCAAAGATAATCTGAATGTGTCAGTAGTGGTAACATTTAACAAACACAAACAGAGGTCAATAAAAATAAACCTAAAAATTAAACAAAAGGGGGGTGTGTGGAGAATTCAAATCAATCAATCAGCATAAAGACTAGATAAGCAATAAATTACAGTATGTCAAATTCAGGATGATCACAAAAGCTGAAATTTCAAACATGTGACAAAGTTGCCAAAATATTAAATAACCAGGGGAAAAACAAAAAAACCAAACCCAAAACTCAAAAACAACTACAAAATCCTAAACTCCCTAGTGTATAGTAGAAATTGTATTTAGGTTAATAATCTAACTTAAATTAACCATTAATATATTTACCTTGTTTCTAAAACTATGAAGAAATAAGTGTATTTTTCATCTTCGTGTGCATTATACTAATAAAACACTTATTTTTACTACACAAAGGGTAAAATCTTGTAGAAATCAAAGTGCCAAAACAACAATTTTTAAAATAAAACATTTAATCTTTCTGAAACTGTGAAAAAAAATGTATCTATAAATCTCCATTACATCAAGAAAATAAGATAGCTGGCCCTACCATTCAAATATTTGAAGGCTTTACTTAGAATTCCTATTTTATAGGATGCTGAGCCACCGTGGATAATACTCCCATGAACTACATAACATCAAAAAACTCTAGTTTTGTAATATTTTAAACATTTTTAAATAAATTAAAAAAAAGCATTGCTGGTTTTCCTCACACACAGCCTTCCTGATGAAAACCTAAACTTTCTAACAATGTTAAATGTTTAATTACAGTTGCAGACATATTTCTGCACACACATTGTATAGTCAGCATCTCAGACTTTGGCAGGTTTACAGCAACAGATTAAGATGACTGAAACTGCTCCTCTCCCATCTGACTGCCTCACTACTCTGATGGATGTCACCATGTCACAAATGAGAACACTGGAAAACTCACTGGCTGAGTATACACCTCAGCCATGACAATTTGCAGACTGGCATACTTGCGTAAAGGTAATCAGCCTTGTGTTCCACACTGTTAACAACTGAAATGCTGACATCTGATACAGTGCAATTGCTGACAGCTGGGGGCACTGACAGCTACAACTGTCCAGTCATAATCTTCTGTAAGTCTGCTGAAGACCTCAAATGTTAGAACAGTTGGTTTACTCTTAAGCTTACTAAGAGGTGAGATATTTTACTAGTAGTTAGGAAGATTTTCCCTGTTTGTAGGGCAGCTCATTGTTTCCCTGTAGTTATAAAAAAAAAAGTTTGATTTTTTTTTAACAGAGGACAATATGAATTCCAGTGCCAGGTTTTCTGCCAAACTAATATTTAAAAATTTAAACAATATCTGTCTTAGAGGAATTTAAAAATACAGTTTTCTGAAAACAAAAGCAATGGTTCTGCATAAATTCTTAATTAGGCAGAAGACTGTCATGCTATTATTTTATAAAATCGGTTCTTATTTGTGAGGCAAATACTACCACAACAGCATACACAAATCATTTGGGACATAAGAAATAACTACTTCAATAAATTACTTTATTTTGAAAATCTACTTGGTAAAACAACAGATAATATATTCAAGGACATATAACCATCAATATCTTTCAGAGACTAAAAATTCAGCTGCAGTTTAGAACAATGTTAGTGTATTGACACCTTCTGATGGGTAACTTCATCTGCTGTTCATACTAAGCCAAATTTTATTGAACAGCAAAGATTCACCTGAAAACTTACACACACTTCAGAAAAGAAATAGCCTGATCTTCTAGTTAAACTATATAAACTTAAACAGCTGGATTTACTGATCAACAAGTTTAGTAAATCCAGTCATCATCTAGAGCAAGTCCAAAAGATCACAGAATTCCGATCCAGGAAACAGTCAGGCACAAACAAAGCAAATGCACTCCACTAAGGTAACACATTCAGTTTTCCAGATATCATTGGAGTGAATTCATTGTATGCCCCCGATAAGTTATTTTATTTGAAATTTCAGCAAAGGAGTAATTTTCAGTCAAATACCTCCCTGAAAACTGTCAAGAACTGAAAGAAACCAATTTAAGGATTTTACCACAGACTCAGCCTGAACCTGCAGGCCTAAGCCGTTGCATCTGCATAGGCCGTTCCTTACTCTGCCACACCATGAAAACAAGGTGTAGTCCCTGTGGTCACATCCAGTTTCATCAGGCTACAGGATCAAATTCTTTTAAAAGTTCCAAATATATTGGTCTGAAAGACTTTTACTCTGACATTGTATGTTACTGACATTAAGAAATGTAGCCCTTAAACTCATGTCCCAAAAAAACAACAGTTCAAGCACTCCATTATGTCTGCTTGTACACCTCTTCCTGCTTCTTCTATGAGCTAGTAACCATACAGCTTTATTAATCCAGCAAAATAATCTGCAGTATTCTATCCAATCAGCAAGCATGGCACCAGAGAATGATGGCATCACCTATTTTGGCAGCAACACAGCCTTGGACTGCTTGAGGCAATCACAAAATTCCAAACGGAATTTGTGTTTTAACTTAATTTTTTGGAGACAGAAAGCTTTAAAAACTTCTGCAAACAAACAAACAAACAAAATTGGAACTCAAAGCTATTCAGGTGTTTCAGTTTCAGGATTTGTTTTTATAATAAAACTTCATAAAAGTGTTTAAACACTAAGTTTAAATGCTGGTCTCCTGTGGTATGGAAGTCCTGTATTTATCATTACTTAGAAGTGGTTTCGTATTTCTGAACAACTTATTTTTGCCAAACATAGAAACATTTTTTTTATAAGGAGAAGTGTCAGCAAAGGTTCTCATGTCTGAAAATCCAATACTCTGCATGTTCTTCTGGAGCAGTTTGTTCTTCGATGGTGATACAATAGTTTACAAAGAAGCACAGGAGAGGAATACTAAAGGTTTACCAGGTCAAAAACATTTTTTTAAAACTGCCTCCAAAACATTTCCTTCCACAGCCATTCTAAAGCCAGCTACCAGGAGCTACGTGAGACCCTCCTTACAAAAGAAAGAAAAACCCTGTAACTGGGAACCCCGACTGCTCTCCCTGCCAACATCAGCAGAAAATAGTATCTTTGAGAAACCCTCCTGTGCCAGACATGGCTGTTCCCTCCAGTGGCTCTGGAGCCTTCCTAACATTACAGCATCACAAAAGCATGGAATCATTTCTTTTCATCCATTTTAGTTCTTCTGTAGCCAAATCTATAACACAGAGTTAGCCACAAAAAAAAAAAAAAAGCTTTCCCTGTCATGTTAAATGCCACGCTCTGCATACAATGCTCGCTCTTCTGTATCCTGCTCATATACCCTCATCACTAAGCATGTCGGTAACACATCTGCCATAAAGCACCTCACACCTTCTGCTTCTAGCATACAAGCCCACTAGCTGCACTGGTCAGTCAGGGCTCCTGGGATACGTAATACAGGCAGAAATGGTGACCAGCATGTGGGAGGACACAGCATCCCACCAGCAAATAGGCTCCCTGGCCTTCTTAAGGAGTGATCCTTCACAGGTATTGCCTCACAGGTCATGCATAGTTTCTTTTGCATACATCTTGTGAAAGAATATGGAAGAATAAAAACCACCTCACTTTTCCTATGGCACTAGGACTCTTCCCTGGCTCCCTTGACAATAGAAAACCAGGAACTCCCTCATATCCAACACCATAATCCTGAGACTAAGACTGAATTAGCTGAAGATTTTTCATTCAAGAAAGATTAAAGCATACCACACTGTCTTCTCACTGGAGGAGTGAGCTTCAAACTATTAAAGGCTAAATTATCAGATTACATTTGTTTTCATGTAATTTATTACCAAATATTCTTACTACAAAAAAAAAAAAGTCACTGCCCATATTATTTAACCACTGTCTTTTTTAAAAAAGAAGGATGTAGCCATTTATGGATGTTTACTCCAGATTTTTCACATATGCACAGCAAAATGCCAGGAAGGAACTATAAAATTTGTTGTCCAGCTTTATGTAAAGCTGAGCTAGCTCTCCAAGCCAAATAATGGATTCTCTGTGCAGCTGACTATTCAGAAAGTCCCAGGAATACCACACAAAGTAGGTGTTAGGTCAATACTAAATGACAGTGCTACAGAGGAACAGTTCAGGAAATAATGGAAGAACAGGAAATAACTTAGGAGAGAAGAGGAAGGAAAACTTACTGTGAGGGTAAAGAAAAGGAAGCAGACAGGATAACTCATGGGAAGACTAGAACTAATGTTTTTACACTTGGTGGAACACAATCTCACAAACATATCTTGGAGCATGAGGGCAAACTTCACTGTCAATCCTACCTACAATCTAAGGCCTCTGCAAA
Source organism: Buceros rhinoceros silvestris (assembly GCF_000710305.1). Lineage (NCBI taxonomy): Eukaryota > Metazoa > Chordata > Aves > Bucerotiformes > Bucerotidae > Buceros > Buceros rhinoceros. The sequence continues at coordinate 1,188 of NW_010417655.1, read as the reverse complement.
AAGAAAATGGGCCTGAGTTGCTGTCCCTTTTAGTCTATATGGAAGATAGCTCTGGGGTAGATGAGTTCACTTGATCTACTCTTTACAGGAAAGCAGAAGAGAGAAAAGTGAAATTTTACAGTTCTAGATATGGGACTGTAAAAAGGGACAGTGAAACTCATTTAAGAGCAAACTGACAATAGGCAGCAACAGAAACACAGGTGAAACAAGTCTGCCATCTTTCCAGTAGATTATCCCCATTTACAATTTTTTTCACCACTTGAGATATACTTTTGCCTGTATAAAATTGTATTTGTATCGTATCTGGCAGTCACTCACAATTACTAGAAAGAAAATTATTATAGTTACAGAACACAATAAAACTTCCACAGAATTTCTTCTTGTCCCTGTACTGCCTGTAAACTGCCACTCCCTGTCTAGTGGTCAAAATTCGCACTTTCAAAAGGCCTACACAGAGGATTTTCTACAGCATATGTCATAACTCAGTACGCGCATGTTCTCTGCGGGCAACTAATGTGAGGAAAATAAAAATTACCCTGAGAGAGATCAGTTTTATTATTGGTCAGCTTTTCTGATGTCAGCATCAAAGACCTATCTAAAATTTCAATAAATGAAAAACTGGAAAACAGAGCTCTGAGTTTTAATATATAAATTCCCTTTAAAAGCAGCCCCAAAGCTTCATGTCCCACCTCTTCTTCCTACTTGTTGGAATGAAAGAGACTGTGTAAAAATCTATGCTACAAAAAAAAAAATCATGAGTTGCTGGGAACCTAAGCCATATGTCATGTATTCAAAACTCCATATACCAGTGTTACACTACAAAGACTTCTGCTTGGTATCACGCAGACACAGGACCAAATCAAGGTATCTTCAGCCTCCAAGACAGGGATGGCCTATTATAATAGGCAGAATTAATCTTACATATTTCATAAAAAACTAGCAATTTATATTCTTCCAAAACCACTACATATAAATGAACTGCACAAGCTACTTCTAACCTTAGTACTATATCCCACAATTGACAAAGAGATAGACAACAGAATAGCAAAGGCAAACAGAAACTCAGGAAACTCCATGAAAGAGTCTGGTGCAATAAACACCTGAAGAAAAGTACAAAGATTAGCGTCTACACAGCCGTGGTACTGTCTACTCTTCTATCTGAATCATGGGTCATCTACTGCCACCACC
>NW_010417654.1:0-813 GCF_000710305.1 Buceros rhinoceros silvestris | reverse complement strand
CGCAGAGCCCGGCACAGGGCGATAATCCACCGGCCCCGTTTAATCAGCTCAGGGAACAGATCCCCGCGCAGCGTGGGGCCACTGCCACCCCCGAGAGGCACCGCTCAGAGAGACATCTGTCTGTCTGTCTGTCTGTGCGTGTAGTTAGAACAGCGACAGTCATGTCCGTGTGTGTGCTGTCCGAACACAGAGCTTCACAGAGACACCTGTGAGCACACACGTGCACTGTGTTTATTTACTGTAAGCGCAGAGTGTTTTATCAGCTGGGTACGTATGTGTGTATGAAGTATGTATATAGTGAATATGAGATAATGTATGTTAAATACATACTCTGTTACATACTCTATGTCTGTACAAGTAGCTCTCTACACACATACATTCACTTTTATCTATTACAGTATTACCATAAATGTTGTATTTGTACACACATATGATAAATTTAAACCTCTCCTCCATGTAAGAAATACACGTACGCACGTCCCCGTAAATCCAGCATGCATTAAATTACACAGTATGGCTGCATGTATACAAATATTTACATGGACAGCTCTATACGTGTGTACCTATTTGTAGACATACAGGCACTCCACATTACGATGTGATGATAAATACAACATTTACATGTCTGTAAATACAATATTTATGTGCTATATATTATGTAATATATATGATAGATGTATCAAATATACGTACAAATATAGATGTGAATGTATATTATATATAGGCACAGATATAGGCAGCTCTAAAGCACACACATATGAAAGCATGACTATATACACACAAAATGTGACGTGAAATATACAATATATTATA
>NW_010417653.1:0-4826 GCF_000710305.1 Buceros rhinoceros silvestris | reverse complement strand
AATATAATAAAATAATAATTAAAAATTTTTGCTCTCAGTCATAAAAAAGTTATTAAATATGTGAACTTTCCTCCTAGATTGATTCTTCTAATATTTGTTAATCTGAAAAGGCAAGCTTCTAAATTTTCCAGTGGTTTGTCATCTCTGGACACAGTACCAGTATTCAAAGTGTACAGTATGTATATGGATTTCTTTCATCTCAACTCCTATATTCAGTTTCATAATACATTCGTACAAGATAGAAAATGCTATCAAGCAAAGGTATTTTTTTTCATTCAGTGGGCTGCTTTGAGGTCAACACCCATCACATGAAAAAAGGAACAAAGCATGAATATTGTATGACCATATGAATGACTGTATTTACTACAATCACAAGTAACAGTTCTAATCAAAGCCTTCATTAGAAACACAATGTATAACATCTTTCAAAAATGTAGAAGCAAAGTTTAGTTCATTGGATTGCCAAGTACCGATGAGGGTCCTATTCTAGGGATGACACTTAAATTTAGTAGTAGTAAGTTACTCTGTTTCACAGAATGGTTCAGGTTGGAGGGTACCTCTGAAGGTCATCTGGTCCAACCCCTCTGCTCAAGCAGGACCACCAAGAGCTGATTGCCCAGGACCATGCTCAGACAGATTTTGGTTATCTCTAAAAATGCAGACTCCACTGTCTGCCTGAGCAACTCAGTCACCATGACAGTAAAACAGTGTTAACCTGATGTTCAGATGGATCGCCTTGTTTCAGGTTGTGCCCATTACCTCTGACCCTGTTACTGGGTACCACTGAAAGACACCTGGCTCTGTCCATCTTGTGCCCTCCCTTCAGGTATTTATATACATTGCCCTGAACCTTCCCTTCTTCAGGCTGGACAGTCTCAGCTCTCTCAGCCTGTCCTCACATAAGAGATGCTTTAGTCCCTCCTCCATCTCTGTGGCCCTCCTTTGGACTTCCTCCTAGGCCGATGTCTCTTGAATGGGGGAGCCCAGAACAGGACACAGTACTCCAGGTGTGACCTTACCAATGCAGAGTAGAGGAGAAGGGTCACTTCCGTCCACCTGCTAGCAATACTCTAATGCAGTCGAGGACACCATTCGCCTTCTTTGCTGTAAGGGCATATTGCTGGCTCATGTTCAACTTGCTTGTCCAGCAGGACCCCCAGGTCCTTTTCTCTGGAGCTGCTTTCCAGTTGGGTGGCCCCCAGGGTACACTGTGCCTTGTCATCCAGATCACTGAGGATTAGGACTGGACCCAGCACTAACCACTCATGTACATTGCTAATTACTGGCCTCCCACTAGGCTTTGCCCTGCTGACCACCACCCTCTGGGACTAACCATTCAGCCAGTTTTTGACCCACCTCAGTGGCTGTTCATCCAGCCCCTAATTCAAAAGCCTCTCTGCAAGCATCTTATGGAAGACAGAGCCAACTGTCTCCCATAATAACAAAATACTTAGTACCACCTTTTATCCAAATAGATATGTGTACCTAAAAGCTTAGATAGTAGTTTGGCCATACCAAAAAAAGAAATACACCATCTTCTTTATTTGAAAACCTATGAAAACCTTTTTAATTGAGATCCTAAATATTTTCTCCAAAAATATTAATGCACATCTGTGTTAAGATGAATTTTTTCTGGAAAATGAGAGTGACAGTCAATCATTTTACTGGATGAAACTTGTGTCTGGAGATTTGAAGTCAGTCTAGCCAGACAAAACATTTTTTTTTTCTGATTTTTACTCTAAGGAAGTTAGATGTTTATATAATCTCCCTCTATAGTCAATGGAGAGAAATCATTACCTTCTTAAAGTGTTCATCCTTTACTAATACAGTAATAATAACTGACTTCCACTGATTGGCTGAGAAATCAGAATTTTCAATTCTGAATATGAGAAGATCTCAAATTTTATTTTTAAAATTAATCAGCACTAAAGCAAACACACACTAATCAGCAAAAAAGGTAACAATTTTAAATAAAAAAATGATAGAAACAGCTGAAAAAATTCATCAGTTGACGAAATTTACCTGTCCTAACTCTTCATTGAGGTCAGAAGTATTCACCAGTGGTCCTTCGCCTGTGTCCTCATCAAACATTTCCTCATCCCATGTAAGGAAATAAGAACCAAGAAATTTCTGCATTTCCACAGTGACATACATGGATACAGGAATAATGTAGTTGAAAAGAACCATGAATGCAAGGAAGTCTGTAAAAGCTCGAAGAAACTGCCAAAGAAACAAGATGAAAATACTGATTTTTCATGTACCATCAAAACCTGAAAAATGACTACATATGTGCAAATTATTTTTTTTAACAACTTCCAAACAGTAAGCAACAGCTTTCAGTGTTCCCAGTTTAGCACAGGATGTATACCTTCATGATTTATAACTTCGCAACTAATTTGGCATGAAGAAAAAGACTTCTTTTGGTTTAAATTTGTATTTTTCTTTACAGACATACAGGTGTAGAGTACAGTTACGCATCATTCTTGTAAAGTTCTATAGCAACTAACAAAAGTGGTGAACACCTGTATGAAAACAAGGAAAACAGTAAAATGTACTCTCACGAATAACCAGAAAAATACCATGAAACTACAGTAAATAATTCAAGGACTACCAAATGACGTAATTTTCAGGCAGCATTTCATTAAGAAAGGGTTTCCCTTCCTTCTCTCAATACAAGTAGGATGTCTGCACATAACCTTGCCTGATTTTTCCAGAGGTGGAGACTTGCTGGAGCTACAGTTAACCTGCTGAGCAGACTGAAATAGTGTCACTGGTGGTAATGACAAATACAGAACATGCCTGGCTAGCGTGTGCTCATCACGCATTCAGAGTAAAGAAGGAAATTTTCCCCTAGTCTGACTGGGAGGATTTAGTGAAATAATATTATGCTTTCTGTAGTGCTGTGTTCAGTTTGTTGCTTTGGATCATCTGGGTATTTGCTATGGACTACGACCGGGTTCCTGTAAGGACATGGGACAGTGACAGCTCTGTTGCTGGTCTCTGGTGCTCATGACAGTTACAGAGCTGTGTGAAACTAAGCTTTCGAGGGGTATTTTTAGAGATTCCTACAGCAGATTCTTTAGAACACATTTGTTATATCATTGAAAACAGTTGTGGGATTTCTTTCAGTCCTGAATTTATCTGCAAGAGGTCAGTTCTTTAGTAATTCAGATAAATGACAGGCAACTCCAAAACACTTTTGTGAGGCATTTTATACTAAAACAGACATTTTGTCATCAGTTAAATTCACACATACAACTTAAGTGCAAAAATTTAATATACAAACTTTCTACAAATATACAGTCATAGTTGTTAGCAAAAAAAAGCAACCATTTGTGATTGGTAAGTAAGCAGGCTGTATATATTTTTCAGTAAGATTCTTATAAATTAAGGGTTTAGTGAAACTTTTTTTGGTATTTCAATTTTTTTTCCATACCAAATTTCTTTTCCTTTCTGGCTCTGTTTTCTGATTATACCATGGCTCATCACGAAATGGTTCACTCTGCCAGACATACTTCAGGACGGTATTTATTAGTGCTTTACTGATGAGAATACAGAGGTATACAATAAGAAATACATTCATTGATCTAAAAAAAAAAAAGGCAAAATAAGAATTTCATTAGCATATAAAAAGCAGTTTATTAAAAAAAGTTACACTTGTGCTTCAGCCTAACATTTCTTGCAAATCTAACAATTCTATGAACTTAAATAATTTTTCTACAGTGTTTTCCCTATGAAGAAAAATATTATTGAGGACCATTTTCTATTTAAAAATGTTGATTGCTCAATTGTTGCCAAAACATGCATGACATCACCAAACCTAGTATATTACTGAAAACAATAGCACAGATGGAATCATAGCAGAATAGCTGGGCTTGTGTCTGCAGACCTTTTCATGCCATTTCTCTGAACCAATATAAAAACACTCATGTAAGTACTTCTGTAAAGTACGTACTTAAATCTATTGAGAACATTTTGCTGTGTAGCTGTAAAGGTTTAACTCTTTCTAGGTAGATCTGAAAAAAGGAAGAGCAAGAAGACTTCACATTTAAAACTGTATTTTCATTAATGACAGGCATGAACTAAAAGCCATAGGTTATACATCAATAATCAATAACAATAGAAAGAGACACATCATCATTGCCTAGACACTGCATAAGGGGACTATTAGCTGGTCAGTACATCTTGCCTTAATCAATGACATTTTTTTTTTTCCACAAGGTTGGACACTTTACTCAGCGCTGATGATTTTGGAGAGCAAAGTAAGACTAGAAAAAATAATTCATTTTTTTTTTAAAAAGTAAGCAACCAATATCAGCTCATTCCTTGAGGACACAGTCTCTTCCTTTCCCATCATATATGCCTGTATGGACCGTTTAATTTTAGCTAAACCATGGAAAAACTGCCACAGACAGGCTTTGTGTTACTGCAGTTCATCCAAAATGAAGTGCATCACAGAAGTTATTTTTAATTAATTCAAGACTTAATTGCAATGAAAAGGAAAGTTAGGATACTGAAGCAGACAGCTTTGGAAAACTGTCAGTAGGCATACTCTAACCAGTGAAAGAAAAGTCTTCTGGAATACTAAAACATATCATGTCTTAAAAAGGTAAGCATGACATTGAAGTGGCTTAAAAAAAAACATTTAACATTTAATAATAATTCACTATTGAGAATCTCATTTATATGGTGTTATATGACTGATTCTAAAGTAAAAAATAATAAACAAAAAAGCAAATTGTAACTCCCTCTACCTCTTTTTTTTTTTAATTTAATTTGAATCAATGAAACATACACTTTCAGGGAAAAAAAAAAAAAAAAAAAAA
>NW_010417652.1:612-1035 GCF_000710305.1 Buceros rhinoceros silvestris | reverse complement strand
CAAGGGGCAAGACAGAACCCCAAGACCCCAGGAACTGGGAGGGAACCCCTGTAGCTGGGAAAGGACTCTGAGAACTGGGAAGGGTCTACCCTAACTGGGAGGGGACCTCAAGAACTGGGACGGGACCCCCAAGGGGCAGGAGGGGACCCTGAGACCCCCCTAACTAGGAGAGGACCCCGGGAAACTGGGAGGGGACCCCCAAGGAGCAAGAAGAGATCCTGAGACCCCCCTAACTGGGAGAGAACGCCCCTAACTGGGAGAGAATGCCTCTAACTGGGAGAGGACCCCAGGAACTGGGAGGGGACCCTGAGACCCCCCTAACTGGGAGGGGACTCCCCTAACTGGGAGGGGACCCAAGAACTGGGAGGGGACCCCCAAGGGGCAGGAGGGGACCCTAAGACCCCCCTAACTGGGAGCGGACTC
>NW_010417652.1:0-223 GCF_000710305.1 Buceros rhinoceros silvestris | reverse complement strand
CAGGAGAGGACCCCCCTAACTGGGAGAGAACCCCCTCTAACTGGGAGAGAACGCCTCTAACTGGGAGGGAACCCGCAATGAGCAGGAAGGGACCCCCCCTAACTGGCAGACGACTCCCCTAACTGGGAGAGGACTCCCCTAACTGGGAGGGGACCCCTGTAAGTGGGAGGGGGGACGTCCCTCACTGGGCGTGGACCCCCGGAACTGGGAGGGGGGACCCCGG
>NW_010417651.1:0-3767 GCF_000710305.1 Buceros rhinoceros silvestris | reverse complement strand
GACTTTAGTAGGCCCTTTGACACCATTTCTCATAACATTCTCCTGGAGAAACTGGCTGCTTCTGGCTTGGGTGAGTGTCCTCTCCGCTGGATCAAAACCTGGCTGTGTGGCCGGGCCCAGAGAGTGGTGGGGAATGGAGTCAAGTCCAGCTGGCAGCCGGTCACCAGTGGTGTCCCCTGGGGCACAGTGCTGGGGACTGTCCTCTTCAACACCTTCAGTGATCTGGATGTGGGGATCGAGTGCACCCTCAGTAAGTTTGCGGAGGACACCAAGCTGGGGGGGTGTGTTGATCTTCCATTCAGAAGCTGTAATCGTTCCAGGTTTGCTGCCTTTGCAAAAGCCCTTCTTGACAGTTCATTCTGTTCCTACACCTTCTGCGTGTGCTCCCAGACGCATTGTCCAGCAGGAAGGTCACCATTTACCACCACGAATAGGTCTGATAGTGCCACCAGGAGCAGCTTTCCGCTGTGCCGTGGACCTGTGGTGCTTCCACAGCGTGGCATGCTGTCTCCCGGTAAGCTGCGAGTACCCAGAGGCCGTGTTGCAGAGTTGTTGGTGTCTATGCTGGAAAATACCTTCACTCCCACAACCAACTCTTTAGCGTGTGTGCAGGGACAGGTGCTTGAGGCCCTCTAGGGGTGCCAGGTGGCCCAGTCCTGGGACCGCAGCAGTTTTTGGTTGTGCGGCTCTTTATGAGCCTCCTCTTCTGGTTTTCTGTCCCTTTGGCATCCCTTTCGTCCTCCTCTTGCTTCACCTCTGGAGTTTTAGGTTTCACCTGTGCCCACAGAAAGGGATCCTAAGCTTAAGCAATGTATTGATGTACTTTGAGCTGGCTTTAGTCACGTTTCCTTATGTCACCAAGCCCAAGCTCAGACAGCTCCTGTGAGCAGGCAAGAGGCGCGTCTGCAGCTGAAGCTCCTATTGAACCCGATGGGATGAGCTCACTCAGCTTGGGGGTGGCAGATTTGACTTTGCCCGAAGAACCAGAGGTTTCACAAAGTGATTGAAGGCATCTGCACTAATACCTACTCGGGCTGGCAACCTGTTCACCATGCTGAAGTTTTCCAAATAAATACTTGAGGAGATTTAAGCCCAGCTCAGGTCTTGGTGAAACATCTGAATTGCTGCATTGGCCACTGGAGGCAGAAGATGCTCAGAAGGAAATCACTGCACGTCCCACGTGTTGGGCAACCAACTAGAGAGCTCAGGAGAGATCTTGTGCTACCACTTGATGTTTCTGGGTCAGTCTGTGTGCTGAGCTGTTTGTGGGGCTGTACTCGAGCATGGCCGTCATGCCCGTGACTTCAGCCCTTCACCCAACAGAGCTGCCTGCTGCTCAGAGCAGGCATGTGAGTGTTTTGACTAAGAAAGGTGGAGAGGAAAATCCTCCTGGTTCTGCCTGGAGTCAGCCTCCAGGTGTCCTTGCAAAAGCCTGAGCAGCTTTTTGCTGACGGTGATGTTTTGCTGTGCAGAAACGTTATCTCCGTCTATCAGGATCCTCCCACATACATGTAAAAAGGACTTTGGTCATTGTGTATTAAATAAACAACATTATCTAAGAGGCCTCGTAATTCCTTTCGCCTCCTCACATCCAGGTGTGGAGGTGAACATCTTGGGTCTGTAGAAGCAGCACGCCTCTGTTGAGACGATGATCCTTTCACTTCTCCGCTCAGGAACTGGCCGTGGTTTAGCAAATACGCTTGAATCGAGGTTTCTGTGGCGAGGTCTGCGACATGTCTGACCTCACCAGAGAATTGCTTACCAGTATGGGGCATCTGCAGGGGCTTCCCAGGATAAAACAAATTTGTCCCCAAGGAAAATGCAGGGTTGATGCGGCTGTTTTCTGTGGCTGCAGAAATCCAGCCAGACTTTCCGGCTTTGTAGATGGAACTAAATATTCCAGTGTAATAAGGAAAAGCCTGGATAACACAGTGTGCTGGGTTGGTTGGTTTGGTTTTGTTTGTTTGGGTTTTTTTTTTTTAAGAAAGAAATGTCAGCCTCTTCATTATCTATCCACCTGTTTTGCTGTTCCCCAGCAGAGGCAAACAAAAATTCAACCAGATTATGCAGCATTCCCTGTTTCGTGAATGCAGTGAGTTATACCAGATCGTGGATCTCTTCTGGACACCTTTTAAAATGAGTTTAATAAACAGAAAGGCAGAAGAATTGGTGTGAATCTCCAGAAGGACCTTTTGAAGATGTTTGAAAACACACCACCTCATCCAGCAGATGGAGGTATACGAGGCAGCTGTGTTTTGCAAGCACGGAGCAGTGGGTGCTTCACCCCAGCACGGGATGGAGTGATGGCAGAAAATGAAGTTTTCATTACGATACAAATGAACGTTGATTTAGGCTTTGGGCATCTTGCATTTGTGTAGAGATGTCTCCAGTCTGACAACCAAAACTCAGCTGGGCGTGGAAAGACGAGATGGTCAGGTTGCTGTCCCAGTGATGAGCCACGTCACAGAAGCAGAGATTTAGAGAAGGGGTTTGTTCTGCCTCCACGAGGGCAGCTGTCCCTTTAATCCTCACTGCTTAAAGCATTCATTTTCTTTACTGTTTGTAACAGATGAAGTTTTTCCTGCTTGTTTGGCTTAGGTAGGACGTGGTCAACACAGCCCTGTTCCCAGCGTGGACGAATTGACTCCTGTTGTGATTGCATCCTTCATTCCTGGCTGCCCCCGGGAACCTCCGGCATCTCTGTGCGTTAGCCAGAAACGGTTGTTGAGAGGAGCGTTGTGGCTTTGGACGGACATCTGCTGCATGCTGAATCCAGGTGAAGCCACCAGAGGCTCAGCTTGCAAAGAGCTCAGATCAGAGCAGGTATTAAAGCTGGAACAAACCGTATTGTGAGACCACGTGAAGGGCCGTGAAAATGAGAGGAGGAAGAGAAAAACAGGCAGGTTTTGGGCTGTTTCCTCCGGGTGGAGTGGGCAGCAGTGAGGCGCTGCGGAGGGAGCGTTATGTCCTTCCTCTCCACAGCCTGTGGGAAAGCTGCTGCTGTGACACGTTCAGGCTTAAAATGAAGACTGTGGGAAAAGCCAGGAAAGCAAAGGTGAATAAGTAAGTACTCTGACTCTTCTGTGACCTGCTGAGATTTGAGTTTTCCGTGGAAAGAGCACTCGCTTCCCTGGGAAGGGCAGGTGGGAAGTCCTTGGTGTCCTGCGTGTAACTTCCCCCTTTGTCTCTTGGGAGGTTTTCCGCGTTGCTTTTCCTGCACACCGACACTGGAAGAGCAGGCAGAGGGGTTCAGTCTCGGGCTGTTTGTGGAGAAGACCAGTGTCCCGTGCGTTTGTAAGGGTTTATATGGGTTTCTGCGGTCGCAGCTTTGGTGGCTTGCACAAAGAGAGCTCTCGGGGAGATCGGGAAATGCTGATTTTGTCCAGACTGGTTTCAAGGTGAAACGAGGATGCTGGAGGAAAGAGTCAGTCCTCTGAAATGGTCTGATCTTGCTCTGGAGGGGTGAGAAACTAAAAAATAAGCAGCAGAAAGGGGAGCAAATGCTTCATTGGTTTACATTTTAAGACAGATTTGCTTAATTTAGGTTTTTTTTTTTTTCTGAAGGATCGTATACAGAGTGGTTTGAATCATCTTTCTTAATGACTTGGAAGCACAACCGTCACTGCATAGGGAAACGTGCTTTTGCAAATCTGTGTTTACTGGGTTGCTTTCTCTCAGCTTTGCCTTATTGCTTCAGTGCACCCATTAGTTTTGGGTGGCTCCAGAAGTTTTTCTTTTTTAATTTAATTAATTAAAATTTAATTTTA
>NW_010417650.1:0-864 GCF_000710305.1 Buceros rhinoceros silvestris | reverse complement strand
CTAGGCCCTGACGCCGAGCAACCACCCCCGGGCAACTGCCACCAGACTACCACCACCTATACTACCGCCACCTGTACTACCGAAACCATACTACTGCCACAAAGCTACCGCCATGAAGCAACCGCCGCTGGTTAACCGTCGCTGGGTAACCGTCGCCGGGTAACCGTCACCGGGTAACCGTCGCCAGGTAACCACCACTGGGCAACCACCGCCTAGGAACCACTACCTAGGAAGTGCCACCTAGGAACCGCAGCCCGGCAAACACCGCCCGACAAACACCGCCTAGGAAAAGCCGCCTAGGAACCACTACCTAGGAAGTGCCACCTAGGAACCGCAGCCCGGCAAACACCGCCCGACAAACACCGCCTAGGAAAAGCCGCCTAGGAACCACTACCTAGGAAGTGCCACCTAGGAACCGCAGCCCGGCAAACACCGCCCGACAAACACCGCCTAGGAAAAGCCGCCTAGGAACCACTACCTAGGAAGTGCCACCTAGGAACCGCAGCCCGGCAAACACCGCCCGACAAACACCGCCTAGGAAAAGCCGCCTAGGAACCACTACCTAGGAAGTGCCACCTAGGAACCGCAGCCCGGCAAACACCGCCCGACAAACACCGCCTAGGAAAAGCCGCCTAGGAACCACTACCTAGGAAGTGCCACCTAGGAACCGCAGCCCGGCAAACACCGCCCGACAAACACCGCCTAGGAAAAGCCGCCTAGGAACCACTGCCTAGAAACCACCGCCTAGGAACTGCCAATGGGAAACTGCCACCAGGCAATGGACACAAAGGAACAGCCACCGGGGACCTGCCACCGGGAAACCGCCACCGAGGAACCTCCACCGAGGAACCACCACTGAGAAAC
>NW_010417649.1:560-769 GCF_000710305.1 Buceros rhinoceros silvestris | reverse complement strand
CGCTGCCGCTCGGGTACTGCCCCTCCAGGCAGCAGCTGGGGCCGTTTAGGAACGAGCCGCGTTTATTTTTCACCCTCTAAAGCTTCAGCGGAGGCTGGGAAACAACATCCTGGCCGTGCAGCTCTTGCAGGGCAGGGGTTGAAGCTGGTAATGCCTTTCTGCCCTCTTGTAATTCATTGAGGGCAATAATTTCTTACTGGGGGCAATAA
>NW_010417649.1:0-222 GCF_000710305.1 Buceros rhinoceros silvestris | reverse complement strand
TTGGTCCAAATATTGCAGATACTATGTAATTATTTACTTTTTTTTAAGATACAGTTTGGAAGCACAAACCTCGTTGTGTACTTCCCCATTCGTGCCCCCTGTGAAACCCTTACATGCTTTCTCCTGCGCGTTGACCGTCTGCAGCACTGTTCTCCCTGCCCTGGACTGACAAGCTCTTGCAGCTCCAGGCTGCGTGGGAGCATTCCTGTGCACCCACCCACC
>NW_010417648.1:1852-2259 GCF_000710305.1 Buceros rhinoceros silvestris | reverse complement strand
CGCGTGGCCCCGCCCCGGCCGCCGACGAGGGCCCTGGCCGGCCCGAGGAGGGTGAAGCCCTGGCGGGACTCACCGAGCCGCCCGCGCCGCCTTCTTGCTCTCCAGGCTGACGGGGACGTTGAAGCGCTCAGCCCGTTTCTGCATCCGCTGCGGGGGAGAAAGAGCCGGCTGAGGGGGACGGAGGGACACGGGGGGGCTGGAGGACAAGCTCTGGGGGAATGGATGAGACGGGGACGCAGGAGAAGGAGCCTGGCAGGAGCAGGCAGTGGCTGGCAGGGGCAGAGCAAACACGATCCTCCCCCTGCTACGGCCGAGAAATAGGCTGGAAAAAGGGGTGGGGGGCTGTTTCCAGGAACCTTATTGAGGCTCCGCACGAGAGACCGGCTCAGCCCAGTCCGTGGAATCGG
>NW_010417648.1:1456-1696 GCF_000710305.1 Buceros rhinoceros silvestris | reverse complement strand
AATCGGCGACTCGAGACCAAATCCAGCCCCGTGGGGCGGCCCCAGAGCTCCCTGTGGAAGCGCGAGGGTTTCACCCACGAGCGCTGAACCCCCCGAGGAGGCGAAGGAAATGTTTAACTGTCCGGCGTTACGCAAGGGCCCAAAAATGCACACGAGGCTTTAAAGGTTAAAGAAACAGGAGTGTTCCGAGGGCCACGTTTACTTTAGCCGAAAGCGCAGCACGGAGCGAAGGCAACACAA
>NW_010417648.1:950-1343 GCF_000710305.1 Buceros rhinoceros silvestris | reverse complement strand
ACTTTAGCCGAAAGCGCAGCAAGGAGCGAAGGCAACACAAATGTTTGGAGAGGAGGGCTGGGGCGGCGCTGCCCGCGGAGCCGGGGCCAAGGGGCGGCCGCTGCGCCGAGAGGAAACAGAGAAGGTAGGAAGAGGCAGCGCTGGGGTCGCAGCCCAGGGCCTGCATCTCCCTGAGCGTTGCGAGCAGCTAAAAGCAGCACCTCGGGGTGCAGCAGCCCCCAGGCAGCCGAGAGGCCCCGAGGTGACGGTGACAGTAGGAGGGCGTCACCCCCCACGGGTATACTTAATGATTTTAAAGATCTTTCCAACCCAAACTAGCCCCTGACTCTGATTTACACTCGTGTCTCCCCGGTGTCGCCTTCCCTGGGAGCTTCCCCTCACTTTTTGGGCTCG
>NW_010417648.1:0-855 GCF_000710305.1 Buceros rhinoceros silvestris | reverse complement strand
CTCCCCGGTGTCGCCTTCCCTGGGAGCTTCCCCTCCCTTTTTGGGCTCGTCTGTGTTTCTCGAGCCGCCACCGCTCCGTGACGCTTCGCACGGGGAGTTAATTCCTTTCCTTCCTCAGCCACCACCTACAAAACGGTGCTGCCGAGGCATAACCCAGGCTCAGCCAAACAAAGATTGCAAAATATGGAAGAATTTGGGGAAAAACGAAGGGCGAGTTGGCTCGAGGAGCTGCTGCAGCAGGCACAGCGCCCTCCGCCCCCCCCAGGGGCCGCGTTCCCCCTCGTTATGGTCCTAATCCCCCACTTGCGCCATTGCCCCGGTTGCTGTGGAAATGATCGTGGCCCAAACAGGAGATTAAACCCCTGAAGTGGCAGCGAACAGCGGGGAGATGATTCGCCTCACAGAAGGGGAAAGAGAAGGGGAGGGGGACGAGAGCGCCGCAAGGCCATGGGCTTTGCAGCGTCTCCCCAGAGGAATCGGTTTAAATCAGCCCAAAGGTGACAAAGTCAGAGGGAATAAAGCCGAGGAGACCTGCGAGCTTGTGCTGGCTCCGACCCCTCCCCGAATCTCCTCACCAAAGCTGGCGGTTTGCATGTCTGGGGGCTGCGGGGCAGGGAGGTGCTGACAGCACCCAGGGGAAAGAGAGCAGCTTTGGGGGGGGAAATACCGCCAGGGCGCAGCAGTGCCCGGGCTGAACCCCCGCTTCGGGGGCTGCCGGCGCCGCAGGACCTCACCTCCATCTGTGATATCTCTGACGTGATCTTCACCACCTTCTTCTCCGCGATCCTAGAGGGGCCGGGAGAGAAACGGGTCAGAGCAGCCCCCGACCCTGGGCCGGGTTCTGCCATGAGAGCA
>NW_010417647.1:11259-13023 GCF_000710305.1 Buceros rhinoceros silvestris | reverse complement strand
ATGAAATTTAAAAATATGCTTTTGATTCAGACACTGTGTCAGTGCTGCAGTCATTTTTTAAAAAGCCTGGCTTTGCTTGGGAAAATCCTGGTATTGTCTCATTACTGTATGATCCTTTTTCATGGTACTGAACATCCTTTCTAAAAGATTGTGAAGAGGGAGGAAGGAGAGTGTTACCCCTTGTGATTCAATTCCTTTCTAAAGCTCCGACAGAGAGCCAGTGTTGACCAAGTTTGCCTTTTGAAGCATTCCCAGAAAAGTATTCCCACAGTGGACAGAAGTAGCCCTTCCAGTCTTGAATTTTCAGGGGAAAATGACCCTGTTTGTGCTGCTGCATATCAGCTGGTTCTCGTGGTCCTCCTGTATAACAAAAGTGTGATACCCTTCCAAAACTGTAGCATAATTGTAACAGCAGTCATATTTTTATGCTGAATTAAAAATCTTTAACTCACAGTACTGCAGTTGCTCATCAGTCAAACCACATACTGAGCATGATGAAGGTTTCCCCACCCCTTGTCTATGCTTGACTGCTAATTTAAAATTTCTAATTGCATTCTTATGATCTTGCTTCCTGTCAGGCTGACACTTCCATAACATAGGAGGAAAGCTAGATGGGAAGGCTAATTATGAACTAAGGCAGTCAGGAGGGAGAGAGAGAGAAGCTTTATTTTATTTTTTTAATCAATATTGTATTTTCTCTTGCACCACCCCCAGCAGATTGTGTCTTAATGAGATTCAGTCCTAATCAATGCACATCCAGCTAAATTAAAGGTCAGATGGTGCCTGTCTAGGGCATGTAAATCATGGAAAAGTCTTTGAGATGTCTTCTCTTCTTCTCCTTTTATTCCACAAAGAGAAAAGGCCAGAGAGAACAGAAGTTACTTAACTAGAAGAGAGGAGGACTTGTTTTTTTCCTTATTTCTTGCAATGCATATGCTTCAAAGGGGTAGAAAGAAGACCAACCATGTTCCCTGTTCTGAATTTACTATAGTTTGCTGACTACCACTTTACTCTTTTCTAAGGAACTCTTCCGTATGTTTCTGTTCTTAGCCATACTCCACACATTGATCTTCCAACACCATTTAAAATTACTCACTCTGCCCTCATATTTTCATATATTTTTGCATATCTTTGTACCCTGCCCCAAGGCATGAAACATATATTTAGCATCATGCTATAGAAGTAATGTTTTTGTGGGTCACAACTCAGCCTCTGCTGTTTCTCAAACACATCGAAAACATACGCATACAAAAAAACCTGTTACATCAACAGGCCTCAGGAATACCATATGTGGGAGCAGAGTTTACCCAGGTCAAGTTCTATGCCTTCTAGATAGACCATCTGTTATAGTGATGTAATCCTTAAGAGAATAATATATTTTCCACGCAAACTAAATTCCTCTAAGAGAGAATCTAATGATACGTTACTATAAGATCTATATTCCCACAATATTGTGATATTTCATAGGGTTTTTTCCTTTTTAACATTTCAGGCATTTTGAGTTCAAAAGCATAACCCACCTCCCACCCCCACCCCAATTACTAGTATACAGTATTCTTCTGGATTTGAAATCTCTTGCTTTGTCTGGTTTCTTCTCATGACTTATCACTGCATGTCATAACCCAGTTGTATCAGGTTAATCAACTAGAACCTATTGGTCCTGATGGTTATAATGAGGCTAGAACCAGAGATGGAGGCATCGATTCACAAGTCATGAGACAGAGGTGTTTAAGAGTTCTCCTGGGCTAAAAGTCTGTGTAGGGA
>NW_010417647.1:1022-11181 GCF_000710305.1 Buceros rhinoceros silvestris | reverse complement strand
GTAGGGAATGTGATCAGAAGCAAGAGTGGCTTATAGTAGGAAACAAATGATAACAGGGACAAGAAAGCAGAAGCAGGTGCCAGAAATCACAGCAAAGTAGACAAGAGACAGAACAAAGGCAAAAGCCACAGTGGCACACAAACTAGCTAAGAATAATCCATGCAAGGAGCTCATATATGTTGCTAAGGGACAGTAATCGGTCTCCCTGGCCAGTATTACACCATTTCTGCTGGCTCTATCAGCATCGTAGTATCTCGGGTCAGCAAGAGTTTGAACAAGAACAGGTGGTCCACTGCAGAGCCCCATTACTGAACCTGTCCC
Organism: Buceros rhinoceros silvestris; assembly: GCF_000710305.1. Lineage (NCBI taxonomy): Eukaryota > Metazoa > Chordata > Aves > Bucerotiformes > Bucerotidae > Buceros > Buceros rhinoceros. The sequence goes on along the minus strand of NW_010417647.1, from coordinate 10,860 downwards.
TAAAAAGGACAATCTTTTCATTACCGACATCTGTTACATAAATTTAATAATCTTTCCCAGTTCATTTATAAGTCAGTAGTAATTGATATCAGTATGTTGAGATCCCAAGACCACAAGCTAAATCTAGAACAACATAAATCAATTTGCTGATTTTGGTCTTTCAGAAAGTAGCTCCTTAACTCTTTTATATTAGAATATAATTAATCTAAATAAGCTGCAGTCAAATTTTTCCAGTCAGAATATTAAGTGATGTGTAGATAATGGAAGATAATTCTACTACTATCAGTGACAGATAAGGACAGTGTAGATGTGGGTTTTCTTGAACTATTACTAATGACAGCTGTTGACTGCTGCCAAAAAGTGCGTTGAACTTGTTTAATAAAATTTTGTCTTAAGTTAAGATCAAGTTCAGGTCATGCTCAGGAAATCCTGGACATCTCATAGCACATTAACTGTGCACAGCGCACACACTTCCAAGCATGGGCTTCTTTTTTTGTCTCCTGCATTTAACACCTCCATTTGTTCACACTTTGCTTCACTGCCACCTTCTCATCTCCTGAGAACATGCAGCATCACAGTTTTGGTAGGACCACAGGGATCAAGGAAGCCACAGAAATGAAAGGATGCTACTCCCCAGCCCGGTTTGCTTGATTCTTGGTTGTCTTTGTGTTGCCAGCTAGATAGCCATCTGCCCAGACAGGAGTTAATTTACTGGGATCTAAAAGTAGAAAGTAACCGTCATTATTTCAGAGTTCTGTTTAGAAACTGCAACTACAATGATAAGGGAGCGTTACTCCAAACTGGGCAGTGTTACAGATCTCTTCTGAGCAGATGGGCTGAAAAACAACAAACTTTGCATGGACCAGCTGCAGGCTTTCATAAGGAATACAAGCTGCTGATAGCAGTCTAGACAGGCACAACAGCTAGAAAACACATTTCCATAATATAATAGCCGGCTGTAGAAATGAAGTTTGCCCCTTGGCTTTTCTACTAAAATTTATGTTCTTATTAACAGAGCTAAATTGTTGTATACTAACATACACTTCTCTGCCAGCCTGTGCTACTTAACAGAGAATAGATTTAAAATGCTACCAAGTAGCTAGCTAAGAATCAAATATCCTGGACAGATTTGGGGTTTTTTAACATGTTTGTTTACAAAAAAGAAGCTGCAGTTTTCTCAAAATCAAATTGTTAATGAGGAAAAAAGTCTGAGAAAAATCCAGATGTCATATGCTGATCACTGAAATGCAAGAACATTTCAATTTTTTTTAAAATAGTGCAAAGTACTTAATTTTGGAATATCAAAAATTTTAAGACTGAATTTTCCTATCAGTGCCCTGCCTTATGAAAACTGTGAGTCACTTGCAGTGTTGGGTTATATTCAGAATTTTTTTTTATTGTTTTCTTTTATCCCATATGGCCGGCAGAAATTCTGTATCTTTCAAGAACATGCTGTAGATCTCCCTCTGATAGAAATACAACTTTAATACCATGTCATGAGAAGTACAAGTCTGGTTATATTGGAGAAGATGAAAAGTAGAGATATCAGAAACATCAGGAGAAACATTTCTTGTAGCAGTGCAATACTCAAAATGTAGCTTAATGTTAGAGCTGATTTTAAATTAAACCTAACAGAACAGTTTATTTATTTTGATTCAGAGAACTCTGAAATTATTAAAGGTATCTTAATTAAATGCTTTACCTCTTTTGAAGCACATTTATTTAGAATTATAATTTCTGAAAAAAAAATTAAAATTTTTGAATTTTACAGAGAGCTGGGAAGAAAACTAACCTTGGAGTTTTGAAGTCTGAATGTCACCACATTCTTGCTATGTCAGTCTGATTTAGTAGATTTTTTTCACCCTCTGCAAATCTCTCATCATGTGTAACAAAACTGAAGGGAGAACTTACAAGCAGTTTGTAGCTCTCACAGGTGATTTTTTATTCTGAGGAAAAGTCAACAGAGCTGCCTCCTGTCCTGATTATTCTCCAGATCTTCCAGTGCAGAAAAGAGATATGGCTGAAAGGAGTCAAGCCATGGGTTAATTGCTCTGTAGCAACATGATCTCTGTTTTCTCCACCTCTAGGTATATTCAGGTAGTATCTGGGAACTCCCGGTTTGTATTTATTTGGTGCAATTTCAGTTAATTGAGTTGATTATTTAAGTAATGCAGAATAACTGGATCATAACTTCCGTATAATCCATGTTTATTGCATGTAGAAACTTCTTTCACGGATGCTTGCCTGTGTCTCGTGGCTCCAAGTCGTGCAGAGATTTTGATGCGCATGGCATGAGGTCCAGCATTTTGGATAGCACTTCACACCACCTCACTCTGTGTGCTTTGTACCCTCTCATCTCTGAGACAGTTAGCAGAGTGATGTAGACCAAAATGCACGTGTATCGTCTAGCTTTGCTTTAAGCTAGCATAGTATCTGGGTGTACCAGGTATGGCAATCATTAATACAACTGATCTTTAGTTTGAAGGCTGGGAAATAAATGAAGAATCCAAGACTTTGTATCAAATCCTTAGCTCCTGTTTTTAAAATTCAGAGAATTAACCAATAATTTTAAGAGATAAGAGTTGAAAAGGCCTGTTTGTATATTTAGGAATAATATATTTTAGCAATAATGAACAAGCACAGTTTTCAGTCAGGTTTCAGCCACTTATCTTAGGATATTAACTATATACAAAAAGACTACAATTTTGTAAAAGAAGATAAAGAAATGTGACCAAAACCTCCTCAAACTGCATTAAAAACAAACAAACAAAAAAATCCTGTAATTCAGCCCTTTGGTCTTTGTTCAGTAAGTGATAGCTCTAAACAATTTTGATTTTAAGATTTTCTTCCTGAGTGTCATCTTCTTATTTTTCTGCATATAATATTGAACAGATACTTCACTAACTCCATGGCTCACAGGGAAAAGAGAAAAAGAAATTATCCTGATTAATTGAAATGTGAAGAGAAAAGTTCAGGTCTCTCTGGAAGGACATTAACTGCTACAAAGATCCCACAAACATATGTCACATGTATAAAACATGTGTCCTGTTTGACATAAATTAAGATTACTTGAGCTTTCCTCACTTTTTGCTTACAGATGTTCTTCTAGTCAGGCTAATCTGAAAATGATTCACTGTATGAACTCCACATAACTTTTATTGAGCTTTTCTTATAACAAAGCAAGCGTAGTCATCTGGTACTTCCCAGTTACATAACCAGGGATGAAGAATTTGTTAGCACTTATGAGCACTTATGATTAGCAAATCTAATAACTCTGTGTTGCTAATAATGCTTTTGCAATGTTCTTGAGCATCAATCACAGAGCAAGAAAGGAGTGGAGTATTACTCATTTTAATTTTTAAAAATGAATATAAATTATGCAGTGAGAAGATTCTGGATGGAAAGCATCACACATTCTCTCTCTCTTGTATATTGCTTCTGTATACCTGAAAGGAAGGAACTGTCACAAAGAGAAAGTTTCTTACTTGTTTGGAAACTTGTTGAAGTCAATGGAGAGACTCCATTGTGCCTCAGTGAATCGGCTACTTGCATGGTATGAGCCTGACTTCTGACTTGCAGGAGTTTACATCAATGTACCTATGAGGAAGGAAAAAAAGATTGTAAAAGAAAGGAGAATGAGAACCTGAACAGTGAATTTCTTACCCGCATCAAAGCATGACTTGAACTTCATCATTCTCTCAGTTGGATATACTATGATACTGTAGTCCTGTTCCCGTTTTAGATGAAACAACTTCTAGTGAAAGAAGAGAAGCAGCAGGATTCAGGGGAAAATGACTTTTTCCTATTCTGATCTGAGCTTCTATGCTAAAAACATAGGAATAACCACAGCTGTCTCTCCAGGAAGGGTTTAAATGCCTTTGTTTCAAGGCATTCTCTATTTAAGTATCCTGTAGATGCCCTGCTATTATCAAAGCACGGAAAAATGCCTGGGGGTTACGAGACAAACACAGTTAACCTGCCTGAAGTGAATTATTCCTAAAACTCAGTGTAATAATAAACGCTTTTTCAGTTGCTTTGTTTCCTAACAGATGTTGTTGTTTGAATTGTGTGTTTAACTCTACGTACTTTAATTAGGTGTGACTCTCCATCTGAGTCCCCCAGGTCAGTGTTCTATATCTAACATTTTTTCTGTCATATTGTTGGTTTTCAGCCACTGATGTACCACAGTCACTTTATTCACATGCAGTGCTCGTTTGCCATAAGCCAACAATTCAGTTTCATTAACAAACCTTACCCCTGACAAGCTAACAGCTGTGGCACTCCTAGTCCTCAAAGCACCTGCGACTGGGTTTCTACATGCCTGGAAATGATTGTACATGTTTTTCCTTTTTAGCACAATAAATACAGATCTGGCTGCCTGTGAGAGTAGTAGCACTGGCACATGCATAATTCACTTGTTTATAGGACGAATGCACCGTTCTAAGAATGTTTTTACTGGAAATATCTTTAAGCTACTTATCTTCGCTCTCCAAAAGATTGCCTGAAAACTTACAACTGAATACTTATTCAGCAGCTTTGGTACCTTACAAACAAACAAAAAAATACTTTGGTACACATTGTTTCCTGATTGATTACATCTGAGATCATTCCTGAAGTGTTTTTGACAGAATGATAGTAGAGAAACTCAGAGGATATGAGTCAAGCTGTAATGAGGATAGAAAGAGTTGTCTGGGGTAGACTTGGGGGTAGGCTGAACACTAGGCACCTACTTGAGAAGCCAGTAAGTAGAATAGTGTGGAAAAGGGAGCGACATATGTGTGATTCAGGGAGTGAGGAGTGTTTAGCCCTGGAAAGACTCTTGTGTCTGAAAATATGAAAGAGAAGAGAAATAGAAGTTTCTGGAAGTTGTCTAAGAAAGAAGATTTGATATTTTCTGCCTGATTTACATTTAACTGATAAATAAAGGTTTTAAATGAGACAATATGGGTGACTTAAAATGTGTCTTTTGCAGTGGCAAATTACTTTAGTGTGTTTACGATAGTAATAAAAACTAATCTTTCACCCAGAAGGGATGTGGCGAGCTCAGTAACTACTGAACTGAAGCTATTCTGGGGTCGGTGGATAACAGTTTGTGATATATTCTAGTTAATAATTTGTAGTTCTGATGCCTGTCTGGTGTTTAGTATAGGAAAGAAAAGTCAACATCCTTCACCAGCGATGATGTGAGTCATACTCTTTATTGGAGGAGTCACTGCTGTGTGGGACCTAAATGAATGTTTATATGTGGAAAAACAATTTTGTTCTTGAAACCTGAAATATGTGCTCTTTCAAAGCCACTTAGAGGTGGCATTTTAAAGTATTTTTGTTTTCTATACAAAGCCTCTATGAAACGACATTTATGTGTCAGAGATCATCAAATGGTACCATTTCATTGTAAACTCTTTTTCTTTCTTAACCATAAAAGCAAAGGCCTTTCCGATCAAAGTTTTTAAGAGACACTGTGACAGATAACAGAGAACAGTCTTTCTCTCTAATGTTCTGTGTTTAAAGACACTCACTATACAACTTCCTAAAAATCTGAGATTTTTGGAGACAACTGATGAAGTTGATTAGATCAGTTTCTGAAGTGATGAAGTTGCTGTAAAATACGTAAAGAAAATGAAGTAAGCAGACAAAATAGTCACACTCCTCACTATTTGTTTGTTCTGCACAAATATCCAAATCCTATGTATCGAGCTATCTGCTATGTCTAGGCACAGCTAGATAAGTACCTTTGGAAACAATAGATTAAGAATCACTACTTATTATGTAAAATCTTGATAATTTTACCTTTGTTTTACTATTCACACAGTGGAGTTCGTATATCCGTTTTACAACATAAAAGAATGTTTCTGAAATCTTTGTGTAGTGGAAGGGTTGTAATTAGTATAGTTTGCAACTTCTCAGGTTACTTTTAGTTAAGAAAAAAGAGAGTTGTTTTACAGCTTGAATGAAAAGCTAGTTCTTGAAGCAGATATGCTTCTTCTACACCAAGTGTGGAGTGCTGAAATGAGACTCTTGAAGAAAGTGATTGTGTACAGATCTGTTCTAGAGCTGATCCACGTATGGAACAAATTATAGACAAGCTTTAGAAAGACTGCTTCCACTGGGAAGCCAACATTCAGCATAGGATGAAAAGTTAGAGAATACGTTTTTTCTTGAGCTGAGGAGATGATGAGTTTACTGTCATCAACCTCCTAGTGCTGGCTATAGACATAACAGAAGCTCTTGTCAGAGATGACAGCAAAAGAACAAGAGGCAATGGGTGCAGTTACAACAAGAGAAATTCTAAATACATGTAAAGGAAAATACTGTTCATAGTGTGAGTGATTGAGCATCGGAACAGGTTCCTTAGAAAAGTTGCAGATTCTCCAGCATTGGAGATACTCAACACTCAAGTGGTTGTAACATTGAGAAATCTGCTCAGACTTTGAGGCTGACCCTCCTCTGGAAGGGTTGGATCAGGAGATGCCCAGAGGTTCCTTTCTACCAAAATTATTATATGAATCTAAATTATTAGGTCTAGGGTATCAGGGACAAGTTTCACTGGATGGATTCACTGCTAAAGAGTGTTTACTGTTATTATCTGATTCAGCCAATAAGCCATACCTGATTCCTCACTCTTGCAACCCCGCGTGCAGGATTCCAGACTCTTAGGACCCAGGATCACCTCTGCTTAAGTTGGCATTTTCCATCCAAGGAATCTGATTGTGAACCAGGAACTGAGGAAACTGCTACCACAGTCAAATCAGCACATCCAGCCATGCTTATGCCACCTTTGACCGTGGCTCCTGACATCAACTCTGGGATTGTTCTGCTGGCTGTGTCTCATCTGCTGTGGGGCCATGGGCTGGGTTGCTGGAGAGCAGCTGGGCAGGAAGCAGCATGTGCCACTGTTATGCACTGTACTGGTAGCATGCTACATCTCCATCTCTCCCGGAGAGCACTGAACATGTAAGCAGTGACTGTTCTGTTTCCAGAAGCCACTGAAAATCACTTTTCCCTCTTTTTTGCATAGACAATCTCTCTCCTTCACTTCATCAGTGAATTCATGCAGCTCCTCCCCTTCTCTGTGTTGTTTTTCTCTTTATTTTTTAAAAAACATATTTTTCTTCTTCAATTATTAAACTGATGTATAATAACAGCCTCATATCATTAATTTTTGCCTTACATATTGCATAACCAATGAAGAATTCTTTATCCATCAAGCACCAAAACAAAGTCTTTCTTTTCTTTTACTTTTCATCATGGGTTTCTATCAGGAGGTCTGATTGGTTAGGACTAGCAAGAGGTGGCAAATGGACATGGTGAAAATGGTGAGTTCCTGAGACAGCACTAACCTCTTTGTGCATTGAATTCTCCAAGGAAAGAAAAAAAAAAAAGAAAAGAAAAACAAACACTTTCTTGAAATACGATATATAATATATATGATTTTTAGGCAGGGACTGCTCTCTGACTTCCCAAGAGACAGCATCTAAAAAATATGAAGACATCAAGCTGAAATTTGGCTTTAGACCCTGGAATTTGTTTTGCAGTACAGCATAACTGTGTCTATCCAGCCCTCTTTAGCATTCTGCTACCGCACTACTTAAGTAGTAGACACTTACAAGAACTCTGTCTTGGAATTTTAGAGTTCACCATGGAGTTAGTCCTAATTGTTCATGAGATTCATTCTGTCCTTGCAAACCTAATTTTCCCTGGCACCTTCTGGAGTTAGCACAGAGAAAAGTGCCTATTCCAACATCCTCTTGAGGAGCTTCTCTCTGCACTGATTACAGTAAGAGCTTGAGGAGATTATCCATCCTTGGCTAAACTTAGCCTTTACAAACACTCTCCTTCATTTATATTCACAAATTAAATTATTCAGAGACATCCCTTTAAAAAAATGCTAACACAATTTATAACCTCTTGTGACACTGAATTACACAGACTCTGCTAAGCATAAGGAGTTGGCCAATACATGGTTAGCACAGAAATTGCTAATGTGTGGAAATGAGGTTATTTGCAAGTAGTGGACATGGTCTGCACTGGATTTAAGAAATGTTGCATTAAAAATTGTCCAGCAAGTGGAGTCAGGTCCTTGACTGGGACTGTGAAGGTCAAGGTCAATTCTCTGTCCCAGGCTTCCCATGAAGGAATAGTGAGACCCAGACTATAATGTTGGTTATATATCATTCAAGTCTTATAGTATTGAACTAAGATAAGAGTTTTCTTTGATAGCTCACATAATTAGAAGCTTATGTCTTGTTAAATCATTTTTTAAATATAGTTTAGATTGCTTTGTAAAATTTTGGGGCTGAAGATATCACTTCTTAAATATCAAACCAGAAAAATACCTAATAAAATCCTGAGATTATGCTTGTTTGCTTAGTCATAGTATGAAGAATTTCCTTTTCCTGCAGATTAATGATGACTTATATTTCCAAGGATGGCAGCCTGAGTTATGACAACACACTAAGAAAAAAGAAAACACTCAGTGTTTATCAGCAAGAAATATTTGGCCATTCAGTTCTGCACACAAACCTTCATAGCCTTAAAAACTGCTTATGGGTCCTATGGGGAACACTGTTTGCAGTTAGCTTTGTCTCTGGCCTATTGAGATGGGACCGATCTTAGTTGTGAAGTTAATATAGTGTGATTAATAAAACAAGACTGGAAACAAATACAAGGAAAGGTAGAGAGGGTCAGAGGCAATAAACAAGAAAAGTGATAGAGTAGAATGTAATAGAAGAGCTGGGGAGGAAGAAATGCCCAGTTTTTGAAGCAGGTTATGCTTTTCCATTTCCTAGGCCATCACATTTACCTATAGAAACATTCATCTAACAGTGCACACCTAAATTTTTCATGAATTTGTAAGTACTTTATGCGGCGAGCACGCAGGGAGAAATTCAACCACTGCATAACAGCAAATCAGATAAAAACAACCACCTTCCGGTGAGGTTTCTCTTTGCTGTTAGAACTGCTGTACACATGTTAACTGCTAGCAATAAAATGTCAATAATGAGAGAGAAACTTGAAAGATCCTTGATTCAATAGGGAAAAAATTTGGTTTTTAGTAAAAGAAGATGTTCAGCACTGTTACAGATCCTAATTATGAACAAACCAGACCTTGACTGAAAGCTGAGACTTTCATCTCCTCTTTGCAGAAGGCATGAGACCACATTTGTTTTGAGAGATAATGAGTTTGACATAGAAGGCTCAGCCTGGCTACCTTTGAGCTTGGCAGCATATGGTCTAAAACTCCGTTAATGATGTGAAAATTTGAACTTCCCGTTTTATGAAAGTCAGGGTTCCACCCTTGGAAGAAGCTTGCTTATTTAGCCATCCATGAACACCGCTCAGCACTATCCCATGTTTCATGACATTAACGGAGAATGGTAGAATCAGTAAATTGAATTTTGAATGAAAGACAGCTACTAGTATATTGCCTGTGTAGGAGAGATATAAGCATTCAACTATATATAGAATTTTTGGGCTCACAAATCATTCTTCATTTGCTAGTCTTCCTCACATATCAACTTAAATCCTTCCCTACATGCCTACTTAAATATCAAAGATGAATGTGATGTATAACTAAAAACAAAGGAATGAGTTCTTAATCATTCCAGTGGAAGAACTAATGTTGCAGTAAAGTAAAAAAATTGAGGTTATAAAATTACCTTTTTTTTTTGGTTGGGTTTTTTTTTGTTGTTGTTGTTGTTATTTCAAGCTAGCTCTTAAATATTTTTAACATCTCAACAGCACTTCATGAGGAAAGTCTTGGGCTTCATCTATGCCATGGTTAGGGTTTTTTCCAGAGTAACATTACTGATTCAAATGGAAGCATACCAAAAAAAAA
>NW_010417647.1:0-935 GCF_000710305.1 Buceros rhinoceros silvestris | reverse complement strand
GGATTCAAAAGAAAACATACCAAAAAAAAAAAAAAAAACCAAAAAAAAAAACGCATTAGAAATTGGCATGGTTTATTCTATAGTCTCGTCCAATCCTTTGGAGCATGCACAGGGACTTTCTGTGAGCTACACTATAATCTGCATGAGAGTCTCTTGGGTTTCCAACATATGGTAGCAATGTGACTCTGTCGAGTCAGTTTAGCCAAATCAAAAAATTTAAGATTGCCTCATTATCTACTGAGAAAGGATTTAATAGTGATTGATTTCTGTCATAGTGGAATAATTAACCTTACCATTTACCATATGTAGTTATTCATTAAGAGTATCTCACACCAATTGCCAGAAATTATTAAGCTAAGCCTCATGATACTTGTAAAGAAAGAGTAATTATCCCTACTTTGCAGGTGGAGAAGCTGATTACATACATACACGAATACCTACACATGCTCACAAATATGTTGTAAATATATGACAGTATAGATACAGTTATACATAAAGTGAGAGGCCTACATTTTCCTAAGTGATTGTCTATTATTTGGTATCATACCCATGCTGAAGTGTAATGCTTAATTTTCTGAGGTGCTGAAAATCTTTTATGTCACAATCCAGTAAATATGGAGATGAAGCTTAAACACAAATCAGGAACAAATTACATCTGAGCAGCTTCAGAAATTCAAGGTTTTTGAAAGCATGACAAGATGTATAAGAAAAGCACAAGAAAATTTAACAGAACTCTGAATCAAATATTAGACCTCTTTATTTTAAGATTTTAGCTGTGAGTATTAGTTTCTATATGTTAGAGACGTAGATTAAGGGGCTTTTTGATTAGACATAGACTGCAGTGGGAGTTTGACACTGCCTGTCTTTGAGTTCTGTCACCTTTTTCTTGATTTTATTCATATTTATATTCATATTCATATTCATATTTATATTTA
>NW_010417646.1:1138-2039 GCF_000710305.1 Buceros rhinoceros silvestris | reverse complement strand
TCCCCTCTGCCACCCCCAGGTCCCCCCCGGTGAAGGGCCAGGAGCCACATTTGAAGGCACAGGCAGGGGCCTGGGGGCACGTTAAAAAAAAATGGAAAAAAATATCAGCTCTTGCCTTCACCTCCGTTTATTCCTCCTCAAAGGGCTGCTCCCACGTTTTCCACTGCGGTCGACACCACCACCCTTAGGGACAGGGCACTGGGTGTCCCACAGCACCCTGTTCCCCACGGGGATGGTGGCATTTCCCATGGCACCGTGGCATGGCACTGAGCCCGGGGCAGGGCTGGCAGCTCAGCGCTGCCCCGAGCAGCAGCTCCACAGTCCCGGAGGCACTTTGGGAGGGATCCTCAAGCCCTGCCAGGTCTGGCTGCACCCGCGGGTGCCTGTGGAGGGCTCAGCAGAGGGAGAACCGCCGGGAGTTGATGTTCATGCGGGTGACGCCGATGTGCTTGAGCGGCATGGAGAGCAGGAAGGCGGCCTTGGGCGGGATGTTGCAGAGCAGGTCGGAGTCTTCCTCGCAGCCCTCAAGGCCGAAGGTAGCGTCGTCCAGCATCTCCTTGTGCTGGTGACAGGCCTGCTCCACCTTCAGCCGGTGCAGCCGTGCCCGCAGGCGCATCAGCTGCTGTGCCAGGCGCTGGTCTGCAGCCTGCATCTCCCGCTGCACAGGGAGATGGGTGTCAGGGCTGGAGCGGGACCGGCCGACGGATCACCTCCCCAGGCAGGGCACAAACCCACCAGGGACCACAGGCACACATGGCCTCGAGATCAGCATGGAGCCCACGCACATGGACCCAGGGTTGGCATAGGGGCTGTGCCGGCTCAGCTGAGGGGCCCGGGGCTTTGTACCCACGTGGCTGCTGCTGCCCATGGCACCCAGCAAAGCCACCCCCGACCTGCCCCC
>NW_010417646.1:0-1027 GCF_000710305.1 Buceros rhinoceros silvestris | reverse complement strand
CCTGAGAAAGCCCCCACAGCCATGCCACCAGCAGAGCAGGCAGGAGGGGGGCACAAGCGCAGACCGTGATGGAGCTGTGAGCCCTGTCACTCTGCAGAAGACACAGGCAGAGCTGTGTACACCTGAGCACAGGAGCAAAGCACGGCACTGCTTCCAGAGCACCCCGAAGCCCTGTGCCCCCCACCCTGCCTGGGGCTCAGTCCCTACCCACCCCTCCTGTCCCCATCCCACCAGCAGCTACTCACCAGCTCTGTCCTGAGCCACTCCAAAGCCGCCTCCATGGTGGCAAAGCCACAGACACCCCTGTCCCGCTTGTCCTCAGGGTGCCCAGGGTCCTGCTTTGCCGCCAGTGCCCCCCCAGGGCTGCGGCTGCACCAGGGCTGCCCTCGTACCCGGGCTTCCCACTCCAGGTAGGAAGGTCTCCGTGTCTGGAGCTTCAACTTGGCTGTCAGTGCCTTCACACTGTCCAGGTTCTCCTCCTCCCAGGTGGGCTCCTCCTCGCCCAGCTCCTTGAACTTCAGCTGGCTGAAGGCCATGGTGGCACCCACCAGACCCCCCCAAAACGCCTGGGTCACCTCTGCCCCCGCTCAAAGGCTCTGTCCAAGCAGAGCCACTGCACCCAGGGGGCGAGGAGCACCCTGACCACAAACACCCACCAGCTGCACCTGAGCCCTGGCTATTTATTCACTCCTGGAACACCAGCGGCTGGGGCCACCGAGGACAATTATAGCAGACAGGAACTGTCCTTATCCAGAGAAGTGCAAAAGGAGGGGTTTTCTATTTTGTTCTGTGATTGTTTAGGGTTGTTTGGGGTTTTTTTTCCCTATTATTTTTTACCATTATTGTCTCCAGCTGGGAGGAGGCTCCCGGTTCCCCCGGAGGAAGCCTTCACCGGGACGTGCTGGCAAAGATGATTTATCTCCGGGCACCCGGCCGGGTCTGGGAGGCGGGGGACGGGACAAAAAAAGCCCAAGGAAGGAAAAAAAGAGCCCGGCGGGTGCTGCGGGAGCCGGGGGGCAGCCGGGGT
>NW_010417645.1:96282-107123 GCF_000710305.1 Buceros rhinoceros silvestris | reverse complement strand
TCCCAGCCTCTCCCAGCCTGGTGCGGCGTTAACTCTGAAACCTAATGGAGGCCATGGACATAGCGGCTCTGCGTGCGGGTTCCCAGCTGGCAGCTGCTGAGTGAGGGTGAAGCCTGGGAAGGGAATTACCCTTCCCCTGGTTTAGCTCTGATTTGTCACTGCTTTGGGCAGCTTTGTTCATCTCTAGCCCCTTAGCGGTGGTACCACCAACAAAAGAAGTTCTTCAATACGGGTTTTTTGACCACCCTCTTATTATTCAGGATATAATAGTTGTTCCAGTTGATGTTAAGCCCCCATTGATCTGAGGATGGACAGGTGGGAGAGGCTGGGTAAAGCAATGGTGCTGGCACTTAAAACTTGAGTGCAAGCGTTGCTGCTTATTTAGTAACTAAACACAGCTCATCAATGAGCAGAACATCAGGGAGCCACGGTACAAGGCTGCTGCTGAAGCTGGGATTCAGCCAGGGAGCACAGAGCAGTCAGTGAGATGGCGTGAGGCAGGTCGCTCAGGTGTGACCTGAGTCACTGGCCCTACAAAGATGGCCATGAACGATCCCATTGCAATGCACACCCTTGTCTCTGCATCCTCTTTCTTGGCTTCCTCCCTTTTCCTCCGTTAACTTGTCATTTCACAGGTTATTTCCTTCCAAGGTACGTGCATCTGGTGTATTAATCTCATCTCTCATCAAAGAGCAGCAGTTCTTTCACCACATTGTTACACATCTCCTGGCAACTAGTGAGATGACACCGAGACCTACTTCCCCCCCAAGGTGTGACGGACTTCCACAGGGCTGTGACACACCGCTGGGTCCTACTTCTCTGCATGCCCAGCTTATGCAGCCACAGAAGCATTTCTAGCTTGCTCCTCACCAAGTACATTACAGTGGCAATACTGAGGTTGGGTAGCTACAGATGAGTCGTTTTTTCTCCCCCCTCGGGCCAGGGCACTGTAAAGCAAGGGCTAGCAACACTAGCGACTGCAGCAAAGTGGTGGTCAGGCTGCCCTTTTGCTTTTATGTAAGGTAACCTGCAAAAGAGAGAAACTGTGTCTGTGGGCTTGCGAAGGATGTATAAAATAGCTTGAGGCTTTTGCTGTCCTGTTAGTTTGGGTTTAGGATTGGCTTGTTTATAGTTTGACTTCCTAAAATCTTTGCAAATGCAGCCGCGACGTCTGTCTGTCTGCCTGGCCATCTGGTCGCATCATCACAGAGTTTGATTCTGTTGACCAATTTTGGCTCAGCCTGAGGTGGAGCCAAGGAAGTTAAAATTCCTATTGGAAGACCAGAGCTTGGGGTAGGCACAGCCCCACAAGGCATGTGCAGGATACAGACATGTAAAGGTGCAGGCTGCACTTTTGTGGTACTTGTTCATTACTGAGCCCTAGTGAGCAGCTGCACCCCAACTCCATGTGACAGTGAGATCTGGGTGTAAACCAGCTGCTTCTCTGCTTTTACACCTTGGTTCCTCTGAGGAAAAAGTCACAGCCTGACTATGGCTCAGGAGGGAGAACTGGTGAGCTCAGGCCAAGCCACGAGCAGGATGCTCAGGTGTGGGACACTCAGGAAGCCCATGGCTGACATGTACTGCTCAGTACAGACACAGCCAAGGACAGCCACTGAGGGGGATGAATACAAAAGTGCTTTGCTACAGGAACAGTGGGAATAGACTTTATTTAATAACTTTTACAAGGAACACAACAGTAATTCAGTAATTCCATTTATTAATTGTCAAATAGTAATCCACTGCAATAAGAAACAGAAAACCCCACAAAAATAATTTGCAATTTGTGTGTGTGTGTGTGCGTAACTTAAAATGGCAAGAGCAAGAACAAAAAAAAAAACCTTAAAATGAGTATGTTATATACAGTCAGTAGCATCATGTTACTTTGCTGGATAGATTAATTTGCTGTTATCCAATCTTAGCAACAGACCTAAATATTGCTGCAAATAACTGCAGGGCAAACCCAAAGCAGAAGAACAAACCCATAAATAAGATGCAGGATTAAAGTTATCTCCTGCAGAAAAGAAACAGTGGTGCTTTGTGTACTATCTGAAACCCTTTCACAATGGATATTTTGTGCTAAACCTCTCTATGTGAACATTCGTGGAATTCCATCATTTAAATAAAAGTGGAAAGAAATCCCAACCTTTTACAACTTCCTTCTTTTCCTCCCTTCATGCAATGTGTTTAAATTATTCTTCTATACAAGGTAAGTACATTGTCTGTACAAAGTTAAATATACATATTTACAGTCAAACTTCTGAGACACAGAGCCTTCTCTTCCGCTGACCTAGGCGGAAGACAAGCCTACTTGATTACAAACCCAGGAGCATGGCTCGTTTATCAAAACATTGCAAGTCGTGCTAACAGTTAGTTGTAGTTACTCTTAATAAATCTGTATAAAAGCATCAGCATAAAAATAGGCATTTTATATTATTAAATACGGCTTATGACAAAATAGCAATCTAACCCTTTGCTATTTATATGGTAACTGTAGGAAGCAGAGTCTGACAGAACTGGTTTTGTTTATGCTTTTTCTAATAACAAAATGTATATCAAAAGAGTGTTCTTAGTGGCAAGCATACAGGCAAGCCTTTTTTTTTCCCCCCCCTCAAGGAAATACAAATCTATGTATCTGGTAATAACTGCTGGGAATAGCTTTCCAAATTGATTAGACGTTTTTTGTATGACTAAGAGGCAGCCAAAATGCATGTATTTATTATCAACACTGTAACCAAAAAGAAAAAAAAATAAAAAGGCACCCTCAGTGATACATTGCTCAGATTCATCAGAGCCTCTAAGATTTAATGCTGGGAAAGAAGCAGTGTCTTCATCCCAAAGAGTATGCTTCAGAATGCCTGTGAACCTTTAGGGCCAGCAACAGGGCAGGAGGAGCAGAGAAAGCGAATGGCCGTGGGACTCAAACAAGATTTGCTCTCACAGATGTTCTGTTTATTGGTTCTATTCTTTGTGCAGATAAATGTCAAAGCCAGGCTGATTTCTCTTTAAAAAACAAGACTCAGTTCATTTGGATGCACACAATAGCCTCACACACACACACACACACACCCCCTGCACAAAAGAAAAAAACCCTACAGAGACAAGTAATATGTTACTAAAGGGTTTGGGATTTTTGCACGTTTGCATTATGCTTTGGCTGACACCTCTGGATTAAACTACCAGTCCCAAACTCCTTCTCACCCAGAGCTCTGCAGTTTTGTATCAGCTGTCCTCCGCCTCTGCTGGGTCTTAAGGTGCATGACATGAAGTAAGGGTTTTCTGTGGAAGTGGAAGGCAGAGCAAAGCGAGTCTTCAGTGAGGCAGAAACCGGGCAGAAAGCCTGGCTTCCCTGAACCTTGCCAGTGAAAAGGAGCAGCTGCAAGGCTGTGTCCTGCCCCAAAGCACTATCCCATCTCAACACACAAACAAAACCTAGACCGTGTGCTTCCCTGAAGCCTTCTCAGAGGTAAGTACTCCATACAAATTAAGATTATCACCAGAACTCTTGCTGGGGAGGGAAGAGGAATACACAAAGGCAGCACTGTAAACTAGAAACTGTCTCTTCTTCATCAAACAAATCACACCCTGAAACCATGGAAGCAGGGCTACACATTCAACTCAATACTGTACCACATAATCACATCCTCCTAACACATCTTGTCTCTTGTCTATTACATTCATTAATTGTCTGTTTCTTCACTGTTAAAAAACACCATCTCGAAAACAAGGCCATCACTATCGTGGTGGGATCACTGTTATTTTACAGGTACAGAAGCTTCACATAGTTGCCTGGGAAGGTGCCAAATTGTCTTGTTCTCCTGGACGTACCTGTTGCAAAATAAAACACAGGAAAGTCAGAATGAGATGGAGCCATGCAAGAAAGGCTTAGGGGTTTAAAAAGGCAGAGGTGGCAGCCTCTTCTGCCTGCAGAAATTGCTTTCTGAAACTAAATAGGAGTCCTTGTCAAAGAGCCTTTTGATACAGTCAAGATCACAACTAGTTCTGTTACTAAAACAACCTCTTTGGTTTTCCCTTTTAACAATTAATAAGGTGCTGGTGAAAGCTCCTGGCCTGTAGGCTAGGAGGCAAACTCCTATCAGTGTAAATGAGCTAATCTCCCCTAAGAAAAGATAACAAGCCTAGATTTGCAGTGCTGAGATGGAGAACACTGTCCAGACTTGCATTCTTCGAAGGTAAAGGGCTGGATTTTGCTAAACATACAGCTACAGATGAGGCTGGATTTTCAGGGACTGCGACTTCCATCCATGCGTTTGCCTCATCCCCTACTTGCCACTTTCATGACTGCCATGGCTCCCTCAGCCTTGGAAAAGCTACAGAAATCCAGTTTTCCTTGGCTCCCTCTGTTGCTCTGCCACCTCTGTGAGCAAGAAGGATCAGGAGGAAGAGGGGAATGGGGAAATTAAGACGAGAAACAAGATAAAACTAGAGACCTAGCAAGGAAAACAAAGCTCCACCATACTGCACCCTAATTTTAGTGTTCTTGGTGGAAAGAGATGAGAAATAGTGTAAAAAGTTGAGTTGATCTTTTTCAACCCACAAATAATGCAACTTCCAGACACTCTGCAAAATTGCTCATCTGCATCTCAGAAAGCCCTGCTGACAGGCATCACACTCACCCACAAACCAGCCGTCGTCGCATTTCTCCATGACATCGACAATGTCACCATCCCTCAGTTCCAGCTCATCATCGTTCTGAGGAGTGTAGCTGTAGAGGGCTTGGTAGCTAACTCTAAAACCAGAAAGACGATGCACGTTAGCCACTGGATTTCCCTGACATCCCTCCAGAAGGGGACATCTCCCTTCCCCTTTCTAACTCCTATCTCATTTTGTTCAATGCAATCTGGACCTGTGTTTTCCATCCGAGAGGTGAAGCCAAGTGCATGAAATTGGCTGTTGTCACAAGGTCATGGCAGTAGAAAGCGTCATGCCTGCACTGGGTGGGATACGTGGAAAGCTACGGTTTCCTTGTTGCCATCTAAAGAGTGTCCAAGTGCAGACACCCTACCAAATGCACGCCAAAACCTGGGTACACACATTCCTGGGCTAATGAGACACCTGTTCCCCTGACCAGGCACACAGGTAGGGCCAGGAATGACCAGATGGCAGAGTGAAGGACATTAGAAAAAGATACTGCCTACTCTACTGCAGTACCTACTATGAAAAGTAGGTACCGCAGTATCTACTTAGAAAAAGATACTACCTACTAAGGCTGCTGGATAAGCCATGGCTGAGGAGGTAGGGTGCAAACAAAACCTCAGGTTGAATCCTGCTCTGAGATACCTTTACGCCATGGAACTTCAGTCCCCAGTGCACAGTGCAGGCCACTGTTCTCAAAACCACCAGTGAAAGGCCCCATAATGCTTAAAGGCAGCTCCAGGTTTAAACCCACCATACAGGTTTGAAAATCTCAGCCTTGGTCTCAGATCATTCAGTCACCATTACTCTGCAGAACTGGCCAAAAACACCCCAAGTGGCATCGGTGTTGGGACTGCCCACCGTACTGTGAGAAGTTAGGAACAGGGATGAACGCATTAACCCATGCCATATGAGCCAGGTGGATATTAATCTGTCTCCAGCTCAAGATACAAAGTCATTGAGATAGTCTCCATAACCAGCATGAATCAAGTGCCCAAAGGAGAGCCAGTCCTGGATCATGAGGTCATTGTTTCATGTGCTATACAGACACAGAAGTTCCAGTTTTAAATTGCTCATTATGATGATATCCATTTATTTTTGTTCTTTAAGGAAAACCTTACGCTTTCCCCATAATTCTAATTCAACTTCTGAAATGCTGAAGCTTTCACACCTCCCCATCTTCAGAGACAAGGCCCCTGGAAGAGATGGGAGCCAAAAGAACTTACATGTCTCGTGGTGTTTGACTTCTGTCAGGGCTGGCTCCTTGTTGCTGTGCTTGAGGTTGCTGAGAAATGATGAGAGATGGTTTATGGTCATTAGAGGTCACCTTGTGGCGAGAGTCAAGAGGCTGAGAAATAGTACTGCAGTAATGAACAGATTTTTCTGCAATGTTTATGATCTCATTGCAAACAGCTTCCTGCGTGGTAGGCAGCATTGACATCCAAGAACACCCAAAGGACAGCCAACAGGGGGAGGGAGGGGAAAATATAGACAAGAAGAGATGGAACATTCCAGATCCAGTAAGTCCAGTAAAAAAAAAAAAAAAAAAAAAAAAAGAGTGTTGTAGATCCAGGTAAATATCCAGGTAGCGGAGTGCAGAAGGATCCAGGTGCAAGCATGGAAAAACAGGCAAGATACAGAAGAATTTGGTATTTAGTTTGAAGATTTGTAACAAATACATATACATATATTTTTAAAAGCAGCAGCAGAAGAGTTTGCAATTAGTTATGCAGTGGCATCCTTACAAATGCTATGAAGTCAGTTCAAGAATGCAAGGTGGGCCGCTTCATTCATGCATTTTGTGTCATTTAACATGAAGGGACTGGCAGTGCAATTAGCCCAACTTCTCATTGACAGTTTTTCTAATATATAACAGGTTTTCTAATTGCTAAATTCCCTTTTTCTGTTGCAAACAAAACAATATAGGGAAATAGATAAATATGTACCTACTTTGTGCTAAAAAGAGTGCTGGCATTTTATGTCTACTGAGGTGTTACTGTCTGGATGAAGAGAGTCTAGGATTACACATCTGATTTGAACAGTGGCCTTACCACATAGCTCTTTTCAGACTCTGTGAGATCTGGTCCAGCTCTCAATGAATGGTGGGAAGGCTGTGTGATCACCAAGCAAATGATAAGGAAGACATTTTAGCAGATGTTATATCAGTAGGAATTAAAAAAAAAAAAAAATCAAATGGAGTGCAGACTACAGAAGAAAATAAACAACTCTTCCCCTCCCCACCCCAACACCACAGCAACTTGGACAACAAGGTCTTTCATTTACACAAGAGACATTAAGGCTACAGTAATGCAACCTCACTGCAGCACACAGACTTCTGCAAAGAGAAAGGTGACAGCGAAACAGAAGCTCAGAACAGGGAGTCAGAGCGGACAGTTACAGACACCACTACAACCAGAAATGGTACATAGTGTCATACTGCATTCCTGTAGTGGATAAAAACAAACGGACAGAAGCACATACTTGAGAGCACCAAACTTGAAAGGCCAAATCATGCTGAGAGGAATCTGCTGCTGTTTTTAGAAAAGTCCTTAATGACTTTGACACAGGAGAGAATAGTAACTCACTCCTTTCTTAGAAGAGACCAGCTCGGGTCCTCAGAAGGCAGAGTGCTGCGTAGTCCCATCAAAACCACCCTATCCTGTACTAAGCAAGGATCAGAGTTGCTCTGTTAATTCCCACAACGAGCCAGAGCTTCAGGTCAGAGCAGGCACCAGCTGGAAAAGCCAGCTCCAACCACCACCACCTATGAAGTTTCCAGACTCGGCCCTGCCTCCCTCCCCAGTCACAACTCTTCACAGGGACTCACGTGCCCCAGGGCACAGCAAGGAAAATCAGGGTGTCTGGGGTTGGAGGTTTTATGGGGAAGGGGAAGGACACTGAGAAAGTCACACAGGTATCCAGAGCCTGGTTTTGCACACTTTTTGCATATTGAAACACCTACTGAAAGCAAGTGGCACACTGTGAACAAATGGGATGTCTGAACTGGCATAGGGCTATTTGTACTAGCTGCAGGACTGCTTGTCAAAGTGCATTGGATAAAATACAGAGCATTGCCATCCTCTGTGATGACTCAATTTCCAACCCAAACTCCAAAGACCTCAATTTTTATGCTTTGCCTCCCCCTCTTTACTCACTTCAACAACGCCCTTCAGTAGAAGGCTTGATTTCTCACGGCATCCCAAGACAGAGCAGAAGTAGAGGTTAAAGAGGTTTGTGACACCTTCAGCTCGAGCATGCTTAGAGAAGTACAGGGTGATGAGCTCATGCCCGTCTAATTCCTCTTCTCAGAGCTCATCTGAACCACATCTTGGACTCTGGAGCTGTGCCCATCATTGTATTAGGGCAAACCATCTCTCTTCTCTAGGAATGCGATTCCCTCTAGGCCAACCCAACCCCACAGCAACTGCTTTGTAGTCAGCTGTACTGTCTGGGACTGGAATCTGGGATCACTGCCTTAAGAAACAATACGCTGTTACCATCTATATTTCTACAGAGAGAAAATTAAATGTAAGTTGGATGGGCTAATCGCAGTGGAATTCTCATTCAAAGCATTTACTGTGGAGCCTGAAATCACCACAGGATTTCTGGAAGCCCAAAAAAAAGAAAATTAAAAATTAACATCGTGCAGACCAACTGGATACAGTGCATCAAATCTGATGAGATCAGAGCTAATTCAGGTGGTCAGGTAGCTGGGTTAACCAATTTCCAGGCTGAGTTGACAGGCAGCTATAAGAATGATTTCTTTAAATTCAAGAAAGTGCTTCTCTGCTCCGTACTAACCAATAAACTACTGGAATTGCTCCAAGAGCTCCTAAGACTGTGTGGTCCATTTCTCATTGATTACTTGTGACCTCCCTGCCCAGATTTTCCTCCAAAAAGTATTAATAATTATGGATTACATTAGTTATTTGAAAGATAAAAAATTGACACTACCTCTGAATGCTCCATGGTGAAGGCCTGTATGTGTAACACCAGGTGGTGCAGCCTACCAGCATCAGAAACTTGGACACATTCCCTTTCCTGGTGGGATCCTCACAGGGACTTCCATGAGGCAGCTGGGCAAGGGCAGAGGCCAAGCAGTCCCCTGCCGTCCTAGTAGCCCTCAGTTCCCAACAAGACACATGACTAAGTGGATCCCCTCTAGCCCCTGCTCCAGAGGCTGCCTACCAAAGCAGTGGGTGTATCTGCACTAACACCCAGGGCTACAGCAGAGCCCTACAGCGACGTGATGAAACGGCCCAGAGTCAGCAACTATGCAGCATTAGCCAAACAGGATGAAAAGCTGGCCGGATCAGATCCTATGGTTTTAGCCTGTAAATGTACCATTCCACTGCTTCAAACAAGCTTCCCTGATGGATTTTAAAAAAAAAAAAACCAAACAGAAAACGAAGAAAAACCCCCTTTCTTCTCTCCCTTTAACCGCTAGGAAGAAAGATGCTGGGGCTACTCAGTAGTGCTGTCCCTGCTCCTCGCAAAGTCAAGTGTTGTCAGTGTGTCTATCCATTGCAGCTCTTGTTTACATGTCGTCTTCCATCCCTTTCCGGTGGGAGTTAAAGGACTATGTAAGCAAAGAGAAAGCTAAGCAGAACAGACTAACAGATAGGCAAGACAGGCAGACAGGCAAATTGGTATCCCTTCAGAGAAGGGCGTTCATCAGCAGTGATGCTCCCACAGGTGAACAGAGAACCACGAGCAGGGAGGACTCCCCAGCCCAAATGAAAGCAAAAAAAGGAAACCTCAGCACACACCAAGCCCGAGCTCTGGCGAAAGTGAGAGGAAAGCTGGTCAAAGAGCTCTCACAAAGGACACTGAAAAGACTGCAGGGTGGAGCAGCCTGACCTAAAGGCTGTCAAAGTCAATGGAAAGACTCCCTGGCCTCAGAAGCTGAAGGTTGTGTCTACAGCTGAAAAAAATGCATCTCCCACAGGGAGCAGGTACCAACACCTGCTGCAGGCTGTGCAGCTCCGGCTTGGACACTGCGGGGAATAAAAGCTTACCTTGGAGATGGTACTAAGTAATGACCATGCTAAGTAAGCGTAGCTCGTCTGTGCTGAGCAACATGGGGTCTGAGCATCCTCCTCATACACTCTCCTCTCTACCTAAGTGGGTGAAATGACTCAACACTCTGCCTGAGTGATTTTGTACAAGTGGAAAGCAGCAGAGAGCCCCCCACTGACCTCCCTCACACTGCCGGGTGATACAGGGACTCCTGTCCAGCCACTCCTGCCTTCCCCACCCCACAGCCACAGTCCGGACCCGGGCCCAAAGCTGCTGCACTGCTCACACACTCGCCAGCACCACTGCTGACTGCCACACTGTGCTAACAGGACCTCAGAGAAAAACAGGAATTAAACTAGAAAATCCCTGAGGGCCGTCTGAAATAAATTAATTTAATAGATTACATTACTGCTTAACATCATGTTTTACTGGAAGACTGAAACACATTATCTGTAAGGTATACTCAAAATACTCTTCACTTGCTGTGGGGGTGGTTTTTTTTTTTTTTTTAGTTTGGACTGTGAAACTAAACAAAAGGGAATAACTTCACAATGGCTAAAAGAACCGTTGTGTTTTGTATTGTTACTTAATGGAACAGTCCTTACTCCAGCCCTCTACCAAAGAGATCTTAAAACTGCAAAAAACCTTGGGTCAGAATTTCATAACTAGGGAGGTTCTCTATAATGAAAAATAAAACTAAAATTCAAAATGCTCAAGTATCTCAAACACCAGGGATGGACAGTAATGGAAACTAAAAACCAATGTAACGTGTCTCATTTCCATGTCCACTAAGTGCTTTTCTCATTTGATTAAAATCAATAAAAAGATGACAGAGTTTTGAAAAGGCCTCCAGGATATTAGCTGCAGTTCTGCTGAAACCATGAGCCTCTGCATGGGTCACACAGATAACAAGAATTCATTTGCACATATAAATATCACTCCTGTTCCCTAAACAACCATAAACCCAGAGCTGGAAAGGAGGTCAAGACCATGGATAATGTCACACCCAGTTTTAACATGACACTGACAATGCTCTGATTGTCAAGGCACATAAAATAGAAATTTTAGCTTGACTTCGATGCCAAAGAAAGGCCACAGGGTCCTATTACAACCAGGTGCCTCACCCAAAATAGAACTGTGTGCTAGTCAGCACTCGGGAGAAACAT
>NW_010417645.1:95429-96191 GCF_000710305.1 Buceros rhinoceros silvestris | reverse complement strand
CTTTCCCTAAATATGGCTCTTTGCTCCTGCTCTCTTGACTCGCATACATCCAGTGCAAGCGGCAGCAGGCCCAAGCACATCAGAGGTCAGGAGAAAGGCCAGCTCAGGAAACTTCCACAGATTTTTAACATGAAGCAGAATATATATCCTACTGGACTCAGATACTGAAACTGAAAGGGAAGCAGGAGGTGGTTTTTCAGTAAAGAGCTGTGCAAACTCACGATGGGAGGGAAATGAGGTGGGTAAAAGTATCAGGAAAATTTCAGGTACCTAGCTCTCATAAACTGATCAAGAAAATAAATAACATTAGCAACTACTTCCCACACTCATCCTGCATAAGCAGCCTGCCTGGTTCACTGATCAAGCCGAAGATCACTTCCCCAGTACCCATCACTACAAACAGTTGAGTTTTTGCTAATTGTGAGCTTTCTGTTTCAAATATTGCCATCTTGTGGAAGCTGCCTGGAAGGACTGACGAGACACCAGCAGCTGTGAGCACTGCACATTTCTGGACCGCGGACATCCCAGCCACACAGTGCTGAGGCTGAATTGGCTACACTGCACAGACTCTACTGCATCCCCCTCTAAAGATGTTTGTAGCTCTCAGCAATAGAGCTGAGAACCTCTGAATCCTGTCTGAGAAGACTGGAAAAGGTTCTTGACACTACCCCCAGCAGCTCTGAGATGCTCAAATCCTGAATCCTAATGTCAGGTTGTTAAACAAAACCTGAACCAAAGTATCTCACACTACATCATTCCTGT
>NW_010417645.1:0-95332 GCF_000710305.1 Buceros rhinoceros silvestris | reverse complement strand
TTCCTGCTTACAAGGCCATTGATACTGCCTTATAATGCAATCGAGCTGTATGAACTCAGGGTCAGAACTGAATAAGCCCTGGGTTAATCCTTTGGAGGAACAGAAAATCGGATCTCAGCTGGTACAAACTGGCAGAAACCCATATTTGAGCTAAGTGGATTTGCACCAGCTGAAGATTTTGCCCATACCCGCCCTTCTGCACAGTCTAGAAGTAATTTTAAATGATTTTTATAAAAATTTTAAAAATCTGACCTAAATGACAGGAGAAATATCTCACCTGTGCAATCAACGGATGGCTAAACAAGCGTATGACAGCAAAACGGTATGTCATGGAAACAACTCTAAGTAACAGAAGAGCAATCAGCAAAGATGATTACCTGTGGCTTACTGACTCTGCGTGTAAGTCTGGGAGGTAGCTGTGTTGTGACAGTAGAGGAAGAGAGGGCAGAGGAAGAGAGAGGAGCAGATGAAGAGAATGCTTTTGAGTCTGCAGTCTTTTGAAGAAAAAAAAAAATTGGTCAGCTTGGCACACACTCTCTTATCACAATCACTGCTAGTGATAAGAGCATCTACTATCCAGTAAACTTGATGCACACACAGCAAACATAACTCCATGCAAGGGCAAGTGCAGTTTCCAGTTGGTTTGTCTGAATCGACCACCTCATTCTGTTTTTAACATGCAGGTTATGCTTGTAAAATATGCCACTAAAAATATATCCAGATGGTAAACAGCACAGTCTTTACAAAGCTTTCAATATGCTTATGGTTATGATTCAAGCAGAAAATAATTTGTCATAAGATTTCCCAGTGTGAAATGTGTCATCTGAGAAACCCCAGTTCCTCATTATTTAATGCTGACTAGATGGGGTATGCCGTGGAGGCTATCACAAGGCATCCAAGACAGCTATGATTTTGAGCTCTCCCAACTTCCCCTCTTATACAAGGTAGCGTGGGCGATGCTGTAATGTATTTGGGCTGGCTGTAGCCCACAATGGACCCCAAGCCAGCTGAGAGCTACAAAGCAAGGCAGATCTCCTGAGCAGAAGATTTGTTGTAGAAGCCGCTGGAGCCTTTCCCTATGTTCCCTCTCATTGTAACATACACCTAAAAATTCTTGTGGAAGAGTATCACTAGGTCTAATTGTCATTTGTGGCCAGACCTTTTCACATCAGTTCAGAAATGCAAAGGTAGCAAATTCTACTCAAAACACAGATAACAATCAAGCCTCCCTGACTCATGCACATCCCAGACCAAGGTTCACTAATCCACAGGCTCCAGGATCAACAGGGGGCAGATTTTGTGATTCCAGGAGCCAGGCTGACATTTACAAAGTTTTTCAGTCCTTGGCCTTAGGAGGAACAAATAAATCCTGTAACCAAAGATGATCCATTGCACACTGGAGAATCTCTGAATAGCGAGGAATTGCCTGTATTCTACACAGTAGAAGGTATATGGTCATGAGACTTTTGTGATACTTTCCTCTGACATATGGTAATAGCCACTATCCAGGACAAACACCTCATTAGACGTGACCAGTTGAGTCAGTCCTGTGCTATCATCTGCTTTTTTCACCACACTGCTCCTGAGCCCTCTTGTAAAAATTTCTGATCTGCTCTCTAGCAAATGCCAGTGGGTAACCCCTGGAAGAAGGTCTTAGGATCATCAAAATGGTATGTGGCATCAAAATGATATGTCTCTGTCTGGCCAACAGAGCAGCACAAACCTCAACACACCAGTTAAAATCAGCAATTCAGAGCAGCACACAGACATGCAGTAGTACCTTCTTTTCCCCGCTTTGAAACTTTCCCAGATCACCTTTTCTCACGCCTCTTTTCTCCGTTTTCCCTCCCTGCACAATAGCCATTAATTCCTGACACAACTGGTTGTCCTCAGAGGCACCCACAGGTCTCTTTTCTGGGCTCACACGCATGTCTAGTTGGGATGGTTTCAGGCACCGCTCCACAGAGATCTTGGGAACAGCATGAGAATCCTGCTCAGGGTTGCTGCTGCCCTCTCTAGTCTTTTGGAGCCAGGCTTGGCTGCCAGTGGTGTCACGCTGCTCTGCAAGGATGCTTTCGGGGCTCTCCACTGCCCAGCGAGGGGAGTTAGAGTAGCTTGTGCTGGAAGAAGGGGAGCCAACAAACTTTTCTTCACTTTGTAGAGTGGCCTGACAGAAACTGCGAGCAGAGGACTGAGGTCTGGATGAGTAAGAGGGTAATGGGGATTTAATGGACCTAGGAGTCGAGGAGCCAGAGAGATGAGAATGGTGGAGGCTGACTGAGGGGGAAGGGCTGGCTGCAGCAGAAGGCGAGAGATGGTCAGTGTGAGAGAGTGAGGCTTCAGGCGGAGGAGGCAACAGAGGAGTTATGGCAGGAGTGGTGCTAGGAGACACTCCCACTGTCAGAGCAATCCACTCAGATGTGACTGCCTGCACCTCTGGAGATAAGGTGCGGCGTGCGAAAGGCAAGGGTGGAGGAGTTGGTGTATGGAGCAGCTCAGAGCTGGGAGACTTGAAGGAGACAAAAGCAGGAGAGAAAAAGAAAGAAATGAACAAAACAAACAAACAAAAAAACCCAGAAAAAGAAAATGCAAATCAACCGAGCCAAAGTAAAAGGAGAGAGAGCAAGTGTGGAGAGGAGCAGATCTGTGACCAAGCACGGTGCATAAATTTTCCACGGACAGGTGGAGAGCATGCTGCCCACAACTATACCATCCACGGAGTCCGGTCTGTACCTATGCTGCTAATACACTTCTCCAGCCTTTGCCAGGATCCCAGACACAAATCATCTTGTGGAAGACCTTAGACTTCATACCACATGCCGTAAGTCCCCCAGGAAGCAGGTGAAGTCACCACCTGTGATGGCAGCAGGCAGTATTGGACTGGCCTGGCAGCAGTAGCGGGGACCCCAGAAACTCATATTGCAGACCCAGTCAGAATTCACTGCTGCAATGAATTTTAACTTTATCCATCTCTAGCATGAGCAATGCGCGCTCCTCAAGAAACTTGCATTGCTGAAGCTGTGGAGAAGAAACGGATCAAAAAAGCCTGCTGTGGCTGTTTGGTCTTTCAGCAATTAAATTAGGTCCTATGTTTATAAAGGCAGAACACACAACCAAGTTCTGCTCTTAGCTATTACCATCAGCAACATTCAGTGAGATCAGCCACATTAGCACTTATCAGAATGTTTCTCAGTCCTCTGCCAACTTAGGCAAAAAAGTAAGGGAGGGAATTGTTTTACTATGGAAGGAATCAAAAGAATAGCAAAGGAAGCCAAGAAAGGGTGGATACAATCACTTCCATCAAAGGGAGAAACTTGCAGAAAGCTGGTGGCAGACAGGCCACAGCTGTGGAGAGACTGCCAAGCTCAAACAGAAAAGCTTAGCTGAGGTCCACCTTGACAGGGAACCCCAAACAAGCAACAAGTCTCTCCACTCAGTGGCTGAGAATAAAAACGCTTTTTTTAGTGAAGATTCAGACATCAGGCATGAGCAATAGCAGCCTTTCCCATGCATCCCGTCCCGTCCATCCCTTCTTCCCAATCCTAGTTGTCCGCTTCTGTTCCTTGCAGTCTTGACCTCAGAATGACTGTGCTTTGGTCCCGTGGGTGAGAGGAGGATGCACCAGAGCCTCATGGCTGCAACGCTAACATGTATGCTGACCTTCAAGCATGAGTATTTGCAGGAAGAGAGCAAAACAAAGGGATTTAGAGACTCGCTGCCTCCCTGATACGTTCCCCATGGCAAACATTCTGGGATCGCCATACAATTACCTGCTGCAATATTGATTCCTGGTTTGAACCACAGTATGGTTCATCATGAATCTAATATTCATGGAAGATCCCAGACTGGCCTGTTCTTAAAACCTGAGTTCACTTAGCACTAATTTCAAATAATAAAAGCCACTCTTCTGACTCTGTTTCCCAAAACACTGTTTGTGAGTTGGAACAACTAGGAGTTAGTACATGGCTTGGTTCAAGCTGATTGTCATCAGCTTAATGACTCCTACAGACTATAACAGTCTGTGATGCCCTTTTAATATTCATAATAAAAAATTCACTCATCACAGTGGAGGTCTATGAAGTGTAGCCATGCACTCAGGAGGAGCTGGATCACCAATTCATTCCATCTCTGGCAGTGAAATTTATCCAGAAGGCTGTGAACTGTAGCCCTTTCAACCTGGCCTGAATTCAAGCTACAAATCAGAGATGAAAAGCTGAGTCTCCAAACCCCCAAATGACCCATTCATTAACCTTTCTGGTGAATGAAACATCATCCTTTCCTGCAGCTGCAACATACTGCAGGGAGCACATGGCTTTTACTGCACAAAACACTAGTCTTAGCTACAGGTTTCTTCAGCCATTGCTTCTTGCACAGCAACGGCAACATCCCCCTGTTCTGCAAGGTGTTGTAACTGGCTGCATCTAGTCCAAATACCTGTGGTGAAGCTGTCATGCTGCGGTTAGGGGAGAGGGACACTGGTGGGTCAGGATAGTCAACAGCATTCTTGACCACTGGTCGTTTGAGCACCTCCACGTAAGTGACGGGGAAGATTCCTTGACGATTGGTGCCAGAGATTTTTCCTTCATACCAATTCTCATCCACTCGTCGAATCAATGTGATCCTTTCACCCTATGGGAAGGAACAGTAATGTAGTCTGACTTTAATATATTTCATCATTCCAAAGCAGATTACATTTTTAATCTTGGAGCAGCTGACTAAAAACAGTCAGTGTCTCTCAGCATCCCTCATTTCCCAGTTACTTGGTTCTAACCCTAACCTCTGGGTGAGAATGATCTTTTTCAGTTCAGAGAAAGAGGAAAAGGCACGTCTTCTGAGGCTGACTTGGGCTGTCTGGAGACTGATATGCTCAAATTTTTAAAGCTCTACTTGCTAAAGTCAGTTTGAAAAAAAAAAAAATGGAAAGCGGCAGTTTCAGGCTGACCACAAGACTTTCAGGGGCATGAGGTCTACAGGGAGTATGCAGTTTAAACTAGGTCTGTCTATGTTCCTCCTGTTTTGCTGACAAATGAAGTTACTTCCAGATCTTGAATATAAACTGCAAGCTCCAACTTCATGTATAATTAAAAAAGAAGACAGACAAAATCTAATCTAAGCATCAAAACAGAAAACTGGTTGAGATGGAGAAGTGCTGCTACTTAATCTAAATATGGCTGACTTTGCTCTGAACCCATTCCTATCCCTTCACTCTGCAGTCGCATCTAGCCAGTGGCTTTCATACTACAGAACCTCGCTTGTCTGTGCTCGATGATTTGGCGTGTGGTACAAAGGAAGGTGAACCCAGTTTCTTCTTTTCTATATCACTATTCTCATATGACTGTGTGCATCTCCACTGGAGAGTCTCAGACTGAAGACATGTCACCAAATACCTAATTTGCCTTGCAAAGCCAGGCTTCTGGTACTTACACTGCGAGTATCTTCTCAGCTAGCCCTAAGGAAGCAGTTGTCACTTCTTGATTCAGCCTACCTGCAACACTCTCACTCCAATGCCCGACATAATGACTATGGAGTGACGAGAGAGAGTCCTTCCTGAACACAGACTTCATCTTACTGAGGCTTTCAGTTGGAAATTGCAAGTTACTGGTGTTAAAAAACCTCAACATTTGCCTGTATTCGATTCATCAGCACAACAAAAGTCCTACCTTTCTGAAGGACATTTCCACTTGGGTATCCCCATTGAAGTTGAACTTAGCAATAGCGTCTCCATATTCCAATACTTGCAATGGTGCTGGCTTTTTGGGCTGAGCCTTCTCAGCTGGTGGGAGGAGCTAGAATGAACAAACAGAATCAAATGAGTCACATAACAACAGCCCATAAACTGGTCACTGGCAGAAAGGAAGTGGGCAAAGAGAACACCTGCAAGGAAAGCTGCTACCTCTATGTATGAACGTGGGAAGATGCCAACTCTGCCATGGTGTTCACCTTCATACCAGTTCTGGTCAATCTGCTTGTAAATGTAAACAATATCTCCTTTTTGCAGAGGAAGTTCCCTGTTAACAACACAAGCACTCCATCAGAACTTCACTGGAGAACAGATGCATTCTTTAACTGTCCACTAATCCCTAGGTACGAAGGTCTGTATCAGTCCTGTTGATACAAATTGTGCTCTACTCAAAGGGAAAGCCACATGTTGAGAATCACCCTGTTCATATTGTGATGTGATCGGACTCTCTCTTTGGGTATCTTGTCAAAAAAGCTGGCCTATGAGGGCCCTAATAACCACATGCCTTCCAGCAGCAGTGGGGTCAAGCTCAGGCAAAAGACACCACTGTCTGTTTTCCATGTTGGATATGGTGAGCAGTGCTTAATTCCTGTTTGGCAACAGGTCACGTCGCAAGCGTCTTCCAAAGAGAGACAAGATTTTAATGGAAGTTACTCTGCTGATTAGAGGAATGCAACCCCCCCGCCATGTCAACATTGATCCAGCAATGATTACACTTCTGGTCAGCCTGTGGTTGTGCAAGCACTGACCTCACTTGGGCTAACATTTGGGATTTCAATCTACAGATGCCAGGGGAGCAGTGACAACTCTGTACCCTGAATCAGGAAAATCCTGAGTAAATTCTCTACCCACATGCTTAAAGCTAGGGATCTGTTTAAGTCCCTTGCTGACTTTGGACTATGCTTAGCACAGTGAAAGGATGCTGCTGTTCTCCTTCAACTATGTTCTTCTGGCCACCTGTACAGTAGATTTACTCAATGAGCTACTAACTAACGCAGTTCTTGGTCACAGAATCATAGGATCATCTGGTTGGAATCAGAGCACAACCAGGGATGTCACACAGGGGAATCCCATCTCCTTCTGACTCTAGCACAAGGGCTGTAACAGAGCTGCTGCCAAAAGGTCTCACCCAGCCATCCTGTTTACAAGGTGCAAGGAGGAACATCAGCCAGAGTGCTCTCCCATGGCTCCACCCACCCCCTTGCTTGTTCCAGTAAAGAATACGTGTTTGCCCTAAAAATCACATGGGACACCGATACGCTGAGAAAGAAGATATTTTCCTAAAGGTCCTTTAGAAACGACGACCTGCAAGATTCGTATTACTTTCCCCTGCCTTACTATGTACATCTTCTCTTTGAACTACTGGAAAGACGCTCCCAAAACGTGAACCCAATGGCATGACAATTCATAAATGCTGCATCCTACAGGAAAAAGCAGAGCAAGAACACTCAAGGCAGTAGTAACAAGCTGTACTCACTTCAGCGTCTGTGCTTTAAAGTCAAACTTGGCTCTAGCAGGTCTCATCTAGAGATCAAAAGAATCAACACATTAAAATAATAATTAGGTTTTCAAGCCGATTCTGAGGAAAAGCACCCAAACTCTTCTACAGCTAACATTAGTCTGGGGAAGAAATCGAATGCAAGTGTTTTGCTACAAGCTTATATGCAGGTGGTACTACAGTCCAAATATGCTGGATGGGTCTCTCCCATCAGGGCAAAAAGTGCCAACTTCTGTATAAAAGTAATTAAGAGCTCTACAGACAATGGATTTAACAGCGGTAAACTTTTCAACGTGACAAACCCTGTCAAATGAAAGCAGCTCCAGTAACTACATTTATTGGGGTTCCAGGACCAAATTTTCATTGACATGTGCATGAAAAAACCAAATTCTACTAGCTGGGAAAAAAAAAAGTAGGATTTTATTTGATGTGGCTCTTATTATTACCTGGCCCTGCTGAATCCTGCAATGTGACCCATGTACTCTGTACAAATTGGTAGGAAAGAGACAAAGGTGAAGAAGAAATATGAATAAATTAAGCACGTGTCTAAAAAAAATTCTTTAGTGGCTATAAAGCCAAAAAGGATGTTGCAGCAGGCCTAGGCTTTAAAGCTTGATTTACTTGGCTGACTTTCTAATTGTCTGAAAATAAACAGACAATTTTAAGGACATTTTGGTAATAGAGCATAAAATTAAGAAGTAGTCACATTCATGTGGCACCAGAGCATTCAAAACTATTACATAGACGGCAGACAACTGTCCTCTATCCACATGGTGACCACCTCACCCACCACTGCAGTGAAGCACCTCTGGGGAAACAGAGCCACTGTCAAGAGCCACAGCAACAATTCCTAAGGCAGAAAAAAGCATTTGGCCAGGACACCCGGACTAGCATCTAGCCCTTGGGAAGAGTGCCTTAGGTTCACTGGGAAAACCATCTACCACCTCCTTTGTCTCTTTCAGAAATCCCACCAGCTCGTATGCAGTGAAACGTGCTGAGACTTTTCCCCGATTGTTTCTACAGGTCCTTAAGCATCTTTCAAGAGGAAAAGAAACAATTTAGTTCTAAAAAAACCCCAACCAAGACAGTCACATGGCTAGGATCAACAAGACATGAAGTTTCTAAGCGTAAGGCACAGACAAGAAGACAATATAGCAATATGATGCAAAAGATGTAGAATGCCTTTGATTCACTAAAAGTAGCTGATATTTAAGGCATGCATCACAGGTGTGCACCAGCGATTCTCAGCAGGCATGCTTTAACATATGCAGCTTGGTATAGAGGTATCAATTAATTTACCAGGCACAAGAGTCAAAGCAGATCTAAATGAAGCCAGAATGGGAAAGGCAAAGGTGGAAAAAAAACAAAAAAACAAACGACATTCTCTGAAGAGCTAATGTCGGCCTAAAGCACAACATTGTGAGAGGCAAATATTGCTTTGGGTCAAGCAGCAGACTGCGGTAACTAAAACAGACCTCTGACCCAGATTTCCTCTTTGCTGTATCGTCTACATTTAGGAGGTCCCCAAATCGCTCATTAGTGATAAACTGATGGTGCGTTGGAATAACCCCTGTGTGCCTTCTAGCTGCAATATCAGCTTCTTCTTGCTCACGTTTAAGCCGTCTCTGGTCCTCTAAAAGTTTCTGCCATAAAATTGCATAAAATGGGCAGTAAATCATCTAGTTAAAGGCATTCAAAAGTTGCCATAAATGTAACTTAAACAAAACTTCTGAGGTCCCAGCAAATAGCTGGGATTTTACAGTTCAACATAAAATACTGATCCTACTAACCACACAAAACCTTCCTGATTTTGCAAGCACAGAAAGTACATCACCAATATGGCATAACTGAAATCCAGCTCATACAGAGGATCTAATCCAAAGCTGATGGAAGTCAGTGAGGAATTTTTCCTAAGTTTTGGCCAGGTTCTGGTTGATTCTAAGAAGACTGATGATAATGCAGAGGGCTGAACCAAATCCCCATCAACCAACAAGGAGTTTCTCTCACTGACTTCCAAGAGACCTTGATCAGCCCGACAGATAAGTTCTGAGACACCAAACTCCCCTGAGCTTTGTAAGGAGCTTGGGAGAGTGCCTAACCACCCTCAGGTATCAGGTTCTCCCATATTCCTTTGGGCTCATGTAATACACTTTTAAAAATAAAGTAAATAAGCCCCAAAGAATGAATTTGGACTTCTGAAGTTTCTGGCACACTAATGGAAATGTGCATTCTTGTACATTTCAAAGCACACATAAACAATATTTGAATTCAGAAAGTTAACACTAAAAATATAACTTCCCACCCCACAGTGAAAATTAATCCCAGCTTCCTAAAGAGCAATCACTTTATAACATCTTTAACTCAGCTTGAATACAGTCAGCGGTGAAAAGTCTATGTGGCTTTTCTGTTATTTTGCCTTGTTTCAGTGTTGCCCAGCCATGTCAAAAAGGACTGCTGCATTCTGTCATCAACAACTTGAGACACCAAAATGATATCTGCTTTGCACTGGGGAAGACCTCATACTTTCTTGTATCTTAAAGTATCTTACATTTGACATTCAAAACCAGAGGATCCCCACAAGAACAACACTGTTCTCACCAGTTTGATTAATACTGACTCAAGCGGCTTGCTTGGAGAACAACAAAACCTTAATTCACTTACAGAATAACCATTTCATCTTTATCTGCGAGTATTGGCGTGTTGTACCACATCTCACATACATCTCCAGCCTTCTGACATTCTTTAAAGCCCTCGTAGATAATCTTGTGCAATCAGTAAGAATTATCAGATTCATTCTAAACAAAAGCTAAATAGGACTACACATTATACATTAAATCAGTGGAGCTGCTAGACTCTTATTAGGCATTAAAGGAGGGCATTACCTCTTTATCATCATGCCGTCTGCGGATAATTTCTTCTGGAGTTTCCATGTAATCAACTGGTGCAAAATGCCTTGGTGATTCTGAATCTACTTTGAAACAACATAAGTAAGTTAAAATACAGATGGGTTTATCTAGCATCACCAGAAAGGAAAAAAAAAAAAAGATATGTTTTTAAACAACTTGTTTCCATTAGGGCAGTAAAGATTCTCAATTGCCGTTGACCAAATTGCCAATCAGATATCAATAATTTATCCATTTAAATTTCTTTCCCTTTTGGGCTATACTTGTGAACAAAGATCCAAAAACAGGGAGAAAATAACAGGACGGGAAAATAAAGACATAGAAGGACTTTGTGAAGAGAAGAGTCACAGCCGAAGTATGA
Organism: Buceros rhinoceros silvestris; assembly: GCF_000710305.1. NCBI lineage: Eukaryota > Metazoa > Chordata > Aves > Bucerotiformes > Bucerotidae > Buceros > Buceros rhinoceros. The sequence continues at coordinate 84,830 of NW_010417645.1, read as the reverse complement.
CTGTATTTTACTGTTGAGAAAAATTTAATACACACACACACGTGCGTGCACACACTCACACAACTAGACCTTGAGAAACTTCTCCTTAAAGCAAATCATCTCGGTTTGTTTTATATTCCCATGTGTGCAAATTATATAGGACTAGACATATCTCATGTTGAGATTCTTGCATCCCCGAAGTTGCTTGAGAGACAAACCGAACCCTACGTGATTAGAAAGGCAGCAGAAATCGTTTCTCAGAAGTGCAGCTGTTAACAAGTCCTGAACAAAAATGCTCAGCAAGACACGCAGAAGACATGAGACACACAAGGGGGAAAAAAACCAGAGAGAGATAGGGGATGCAAGGGTGGAGAGTAAAAATGCGAGGGTTGTGGAAGAAAAGGGGAGGAGGAAGGAAGCAAGACAACAGATGAGGGTACACTGGTAAAGAACACAAAAAGCCACCTCCTAGGTACGTCCCAAGTTCACTTTGCGGGTTGTTGTTTGTGTCCAGGCTGTGACAGAGGGCATATGGAATGGGGTTCCCATTGTTTAAGGAGTCAGGAGTGTCAGCCCGGCCCATGATGCTATCTCGGCTAGATCCTGTGGTGGGGAAGTAGCTAAGCCTCTCCACAATGTCAAAGGAAGACAGGCGCCTGGGGGCTAGAGGCCTGCTTCTGGAGCACAGGTGGTGCTGGGAGTAGCGACTCTTGTCTCCTACGCTTCCCTGGAGCTGTATGGGGTCGTCTGGGTTCTCAGGGCTGGGCACTGTCAGGATCCCCAGGCAGTCTGGGGGTGGAGTCCTGCAGGATTTATTTTGGAAGGGTTTTTTCAGTCGGAAGGGAAGCGGGCTCATTAGGTAGACATTTCTGGGGAGCATGTGTCTGTCCCCATAGACATCCCCTTTGAAATCAGTGTTCCTGGTGGCCTGCTGCTGCTCATGCCTTCGGATGGTAGTGAACCTGGTGTAGGAAGCTGGGCATGTGCCTTTGCATCTGTTGATTTTCTGCTTCTGAGGCCCATTGAGGTTGCTGCTGCCGCCGCTGTCATTTGATGCATTTGAGAGTAGGTCTATCTCATCTGTGCAAGCTGAAAGTGTGTCCATAGGAATGGCATCACTGACATCCGAAGCTGTGTCCTCCACGTTGCTGCAGGAGAGGGAGGATTTTTCTGCCAAGCTGGCAGCATCCTTCTCTTCTTGGTGTGCTTTTGGCAAATCCAAAAGAAACTCTGCAGAGAAGGCAGAACTCAGACAAATTTTAGACTGAAGAGTAGTGGTGAATTTGTTTTGTCCAGTGGAAAAGTCAAGTGAGGGCATTGATCGGGATCTCTGGATCAGCTGCTCAAAGGCACTGATACGGGAGGAAACGGTGTGTTTGGGGATCTGCTCTGAATCCTCTCGACTAAGACTATGGTCCATCACGTCCTTTGCTTCATTCTCAAACTGAGATGCAATATCCCTCACGCTGCAGGAGGAGACCGTACCCAAATGAATCCTGGACCGGTTGATCTGGTGCATGTCTTTATACAGCACTGTGAACTCCATCCCACTCTTCTTGGAGGCAGGGAACAGGTAGCCTTTCCTAGAGTTAGTGCCATACTCCTGCAGGCTCACGGTACTGCTGGATTTGATGGCATACTCCTGCTTCGACTTCATCAACATGTTTTCTATGCTTTCCCCTATGTCTACCATGAAAGCTTTTTTATTATCAAACAGGGTAACGGAGCTACGAAGGTTTTCGCAGCTTTGAGCTTTCTCATGACACAGCAAGATACCCTTCTTGTCCTGCATAAGAGCAGCCGGAGCTGCTAGTTTGGGTTTGAATTTAGAAGGAAGGATTTCAGTAATGCAGGCTTTTGCAGCTGATAAGGGCTTCTTATGTTTACATGCGTGACCTAACATACCGGCATGACTAGCGTTAAAGGTTTGGCTATTAACTGAAGAGGGTGCAGTCATATGAGCATTCCCACCTTTACGATCCACTGGTAAGCATGCAGAACAAAATAAATACAACCTGTTAGCTTAAGAGCTAGAAAGCTGTTGATAAAGGAGAAAGAACATGCTTGGATTTCATAAAATGCACTTTAAAGAAACAATGTACCAAACCATAAAGAAAAGCAGGAAGAAACTGCACAACAAGCCACACTTCTATGGGAGTAAATGAAGTGCTGCTAACATCTCTAAAATGAGAGGCTTGGCTAGAAGCAGATCTGGAGCACTTTGTAGGTACCCTCCTAAAAAGTGTTAAGCATCATCAGCTTCCAGAGAAGCTGCAGCACCATGGAAAAGGGCAGCTGAACTCCAGGCAGGATCAGGGTGTCAGCAAGAATGCAGAGGCACTAACATTGCAGAAATGGCTTAATACACCAAACCTTTAATCACACCTACTACGGTCTCACCACAGTGCTTGCCAAACAGTTTATTCCTGGGAGGGAGAATACAATCGGCAGCTGACTGTGCTAGCACAAGCAGGCCACATCAGCTGGCCTTGCTGAAGAGCCTCCTGCTTAGAGATTCCCCATACTAGGAATAAGCTGCGTGTCCTTCAGACAATGTGGTTGGCCACATTTGCTTTAAGAATAATCAAGGAGTCAGATCAGGACATTTTTTTTTTTTTTTAATTCAGATCCAATCCAGTTTCACCTTAGACTGCAGGTCTTAGGTCTGCTTCAGATTTGAGTTCAGACCCAAATCTCAAAATAACCATTCAGGTTCAATTGCAGTTTGGGGAACAGTAACTGTTTGAGCAGATTTTTTTGTTCAGATTCTGTTTGACTCCTTGCCCTATAGGACTGACATAATGCTGAAAAACAGCTGGAAGACACAGGCAGAGAAAGACCTTTTTGGTGTGATGTACTACTTTTAGGGAGAGCAGTTCAGAAACCCGGTGCATTCCTTCCCCAGTCCTCTCTCCATCTCAAGCCATTTTTAGGTTGAAGCTGGCTCAGAGATACAATCCCCAGCACAACTCTCTGATGGAAGTCAGGCTCTTCCTTGTGCTACAGAGTCCATGATGAGGGGAGGAAAAGGAAGGAGATGCAGCAGTCTCTGCTGCTTCACTGTCTCAGATCCTGTAGGGCATTGCTGGTTCACAGTGTCCCATGCATTCCCTGGACAACCCTTGAAGGCAGGAGGCTGTGGAACACATGGTGCCAGCTACGCAAAAGTAGCCAGACCAGCAGACGTGGTGTGGCCTGCTGAGATACTGCAGCAGAAAGAGCAGAAAAGGCAGGGAAGAGCTCTAGCATGGCAAGGCAGTGGGAGTGGATGGATAGCAAGGCCAGCCTGGGCAGCCTCGAGGAAGAACATGAGGATGGATCTGGGGTGTGGTTAAGGTGCTGGATGGAAGTAGCTACTCCCTGTTGGGAAGAGGAACCTGGATTAGACAAAAGGGTCATGATAAATATTGGCCTGTGTGGTCTGAGAGAAAAAAAAGGAGGGAAAACTGGGGATTGCAAAGAGGAAGGACAGAGGAAATTTCAACCAGCTTTAATAGGACTCTAGGACTCTAAACCCTGCAGCAGTTTGCCTTATGTCACCTGGCTTTTGAGACTCTGTGCAGAATGGAGAAGAGGTTAATGCCCTGACCACCTACCTTTTGTGGAAGCAGAGCTAGAAGGTCGCTTGAGACCACTCAGGCCCTGGAATGGGATATCTCCACCTTCCAGCACACTCTTGTAAATCTGCCTTTCATTCTCCAAGCCAGCGGGGTCCCCCAGTGCTGCTTCTGACTCTCTCTTCACTGCATGGTAGTTGGGTGAATACGTGGAGCTGGAAAATACAAAAAAAGGGGAGGGACACCAGTGGATCACTTCTGTTTGCTGAGACCTTCAAAAAACCTAGAGAAAACCACACTTGTGAACCCAGAATAGACTGTATATGAAGACCTGGTGCCAAATGAAAATCTAATGAATACACTGTGATAAAGTTCTAGGTTTGGCACTACCACAGCATTCTTCACCTGAGGGAACTCTCTGAGCTCAGTCCCCCAGAAAACAGGCATCAGGAAAGCACGCCTCCTTTATTTTACAAATGGGACAGAGTCACAGAGCAGATGCATGATTTCTTCGCAGACACAAAGAAATTTATTGGCTAGGTAGAAGTAGCTCAAACACCTTCCAGTTCTCAGTCCTCTCTCCTTAAACACTAGCCATGCCTGTCCTCTGCTTACAAAGCACAGCTGCTCAGGAGTTCATCTCTGCCAGTTCTCCCAGTTAACACTACAGTTCATGACTCCCAGAGCAATTTCTCAAGCCACCAGTGAGGGACCATGCAGAGAAGCAGTAGCACAGTGCTACAGACACTAGTGTTGTAAATGCCAAAGAAATTCCCAGATGTGCACAGTCCTGCTCAGCTTTGCCTCAGGATTCCATTACAGGGAATGAAAAATACTGGACACCAGGTCTACCATGCAGGTATATAAACAAAATGCTGTTAAAATTAGTACATTTTTAATTTCTTAGGCTTTTAATGACTGGACATTTATTACAACTCCCTTTCCTCATCAGGAATCTAAGCATAAATATGCCCCTACATCTGATTTCTAGATTTCACTGTTTTCTCTCTAAAAGAAATAACTGACAATGCCATGGTATAAATGGCCTTTCCACATACAAAAGACTTAGAAGCAAACGGGCAGACAATGTTTTCCTAAAAGCTAAGATCATCTGATACCAGTTCCTGTGTCAACCAGGGTCTTCAGAATAAGATGAAGTCTCACACAAAGTGGTTCCGGGGCCAAAGTATGACTGCTGGAAAGTTCAAAAAAAATTTAAAATAGGGCATTTTCCAATTCATGGGAACACTTTGAAAGCTCGTTTATATCCTGATGTTCAGGAGCAATTCAAATTTATGTGAGTGTGGAAATGCTTGTGGTTATGCCTGCTTGAGGATAAATTTGTACACGCATTGGTTTATTTTGGACAGATGCTATATTTATGGGGGAGAGAGAAAGCTTTCACACACATCAGAGGACTAGCTATGGAGATGGAATTACACAATGTCTGGATCACAAAGAAGGAAAAAACAGGTCCTATGCAGTCCCATAAACTACTTTCTGGCATAAAGAAGTCCTGAAAAGCACCACAAAAGAGAAAGGGAGTACCACCACTTTTTCTTCCTAGGCAGTGCTCAAACAGATCTGTAACTACAAAGCTGTTGTGTCTTATGGAGGTTACCCTAGTGCCTCTCTTTGTCAGGTTCCCAAGGAAGCCCTGCCAGTTGCTGCAGGGAATAATGACTGCCCTAAGGTTCCTCACCTGCGAGGTAAAAGCATTTTAGCCTAGTTGTTAAAAAGCAAAGGGTTAAAATTATCCTCCTTTGGGGATACAGCTGGGGAAGAGAGAGGAGGCATTTGGCAGAGTGCCTTTACTGATAACTTCCTTATTAGGGTCACCAAGCACTACTGCATTAGGGCCAAAGCAGTCTGTGAGGTCAGAATCAGGTGAACGCTGGGAAGAGCAACACTGCAAAAAAGATAATAAACTCAGGTATCTTTTCTCCCTGCTCTCTAAAGACAGGGCAGGGAATAATGGGCAGCTCCACTGGGTCTTGCTGTTGTGTCCCACTCCCAGCCTATCCAGGCTGCTTCCCCTCCACTGGCACAGAGGCTGACACTCCAGCATGCTTTGGGTGGCATTAGGAAGGGCATAGACAGTGCTGCTGCAGGCAAAAACCTTACCAAAGGTTTTGCAAACCTGCAAAACAAAACTAAATGGTCATAGAAGCAACCAACAAAATGCAGCAGTGTGCAAGTTTCCCAGCAGAATGAACACAGGCGGAAGCGAACTGAGTTGAAAGAAATACAGGAGACCTCTAAGAGTGCCCTAGAGTGAACACACGTGATGGGTGTGTGGAGAACATGCCTGTCCTAACAGAGGGGATCACCATGCTTACGGACAACCTTAGGACAACCTCAGTCCAATTACAAGGAGCAGCAGGTTTGCAGTAGGAGCTGGCTCCGTGGCTCGAGTAACTCAGTACGGCTCAACTAACTGAGCTCTGAACAAACTGGGCTCAACTAACCTTACTTTGAATTTTTTTTTGTTTTGTTCCTTTTTTAAAACAAACCAGCTCCATGTACAACTCACTTAGACAGAGCATTCTCTTTATTATATATTCCTCCAGAAACGCAGTGCTACGTTAGATCTTTGAGAAATATTGTTAGTGCTACCACTGTTCCCTTCCTGGAAGTGAGAAAATTGTCTTCCATCAACAGATGATCTGGTGTGCATAACTGGGAATATCTAACAGGAGCCCATCTATCACAGATGTGTACCAGAAGGAAGCTATATTTATTCCATGCAATAAAGTTACTTGCATGAAGTTAAAGTCGATTTACAGACTTCATCAAAATGGAGTTAAAGGTCTGTTTATTTCTTTTTAAAGCCACTACCTAACACAATCAGCAATTCTTATCTAGACAATGCAATCAGTTGTGATATTTCAAAATCCATTGAAGATCAAAGAGCCAATAACGTACCTTGACTCATCTAAAGCATATGTATAATTCTCGCATTTGTCTACATCCATCAGCAAAGAAATACAGCAAACCCATTTCCAACACCCAAACCTGTGTCCTACATGCCTTCAGATTGTAAAGAGACATCAAGAAGCAATCAGAAAACTTACTGGGAAGAATGGTCTGTGGAAGTTTCCAGAGGAGTAAGACCTGCTGCGTTCTGCAAAAGTCCAAACAAAGGAGTCATTGATACACACTTACATGAGAGGAGAAAGAAAAAGGCTTGCTTAAGTAATTTTCCCTTTATTGTTTGAATATTAGCCTTTAGGAGACATCGAGGATTAAGTCTAAATGCAATTTAAGCTGTCAAGGTCTTTGCAGAAAAGCGACAATTTTCCTGAGTTCCTTCAGGGCAGTGACAGATTTTAGCACAGCCGATGCCTTTTCGCAGCATCTATTTTTTGTCTGCAAATGAGTCATTGTGAATAAAGCCAAAAGCAAGAAGATATAACCAGCTAGGCCATGACCAGCAGACACATGCTCGTACTTATTTCCCCAAGTTTCTTCCCCAACCAGTCACTGCCCGCCTTTGCTTTAAAAGTATATTACAGTTCTGCAGCACAATACATTCCTCAGCGTTCAAAATAACATCAAAGCACTAACAAGAAAAGCAATGTTTCAGTTCAGTTTCCTTACTTAAGAGAAGCAATGCCAGCTGCACAGGTTCAATAGCAAAAGCCAGTTCTTATCCGCTTGCTTTAAATCCATCTAACAGTTCCTAGGCACATTTTTTAAAAAAACTGAAGGTAATTTTAGAAGAAACGTTCTATTTGGTGTCACCTCATCTATCTGAGGATTCCTATGTAGGAAGAAAAAGAAAATCTTGGGTTTGAAAAAGCAGCTTTTTCAAGTCCTGGTGAAACACTGCAGCTTGGGGGAGGAGGGGGGCGGGGACCAGAAGAAAAAAATAGAAAAAATGGCATGTTACCCAATTTATCTTTTCATGGTTCAAGTCCTGCAGACCCTCAAACAGCAGCAGCAGCAGGTGACCTGCCCTAGAAGTCCATGGCAAGGTGCAGCATAACGAAAACTATGCAAAAATCTCTTGGTAATATCCAAATCTGGGGTAGGCATGAGCTCCTAGCAGAGAGCAGGGCTTGTTTGAAGGGAGGGTAGATGGCAACACGCTTGAAAGGCACGAGATGATGACGTGATGCCAACCAAGAATTTTAAGCTGATTGCTGCTGCCTATTCATGTGAAAAATAGAGAGGGCTTTTTTGCAGACACTGAACTCAAAACCCTAAAGGGGGACAGGGCAACTGAAAGGGAACAGGAGAGAGAGGAAATCACTGTATCTGAAATGGATTTCAAGCCGGATTCTCAGCATCACGTTCTATTATTTCTGACAGCGACACAGCAAGCCATGCAGTCAGAACGGTGAGAACCATTATTTATCCCAACCTCATTTAATAATCACCCAGCAGTGAGTAGATTAGAGCAGAGAGTTTGGAAACAGGGATTGGCAGCATGAAAAGAATAGGAAATACCTTCTGTGGCTTTTTATGTGGCGCTTTATAAAGCTTCTCCATTTTTTCTAAATCTGCCTCTAACTCAGTCTGGTAGAGGTAGAGGTCTTTTTCTAGATCAGTCTGGTTAAAGAAGGAGAAGAAGAATGGGAAAATAATGCTTAGGGTTAGGGGAAACCAAAGGAATGTTAATTTTGAAAAAAAAAAAGTGAGCCTTTTTAATCAAAAAAACCCAAAGATGGTATGGACAATACACAGAAATTCACTAGTAATTAATCATGTTTCAATCATTACAGAGGAAATAGTTTAAGGCATTTAACATTCAAAATTAAGAGATGCACAGGCCTGCTAGAATCTAATTCTACAAACCACAAAGTTATAAAACCCACCTGTAAAAAAAAAAAGATACTTTAACAATATGCAATATGCTGTTAGTATTATTATCATTGTAAGTCAAGATAGCAAACCCACCACTCTAAATTATTGCTGATTATGCTTGAAGAATTGTTTATTAAATCAAATTACTAGCTTTTTTAACAAGCTTTTTTTTTTAACAATTACTTAATTGTTAGGCTAATGAGCTCAAGCCCAATTAAAAAAAAAACAAAAATCACTCACAAGCACACAAAACTCAAGCAATGCTACAAAACAGGAAAAGAAAAACCGCATACACACATACATACGCGCTAGATGCTGTAGTACAACGCACGTGAGACACGATTACCTTTCTATCCTCTCTAGTAAGGATAGAGCAATCTCCAGGAGTATAATCCCAAATCTTTTTTGGAGGCTGATGGAAAGCAGAGGAAGGAAATGAGGAAATGAAGATAAGGAAAGACATCACAGAGAATATGGAAACTGGATTAGAACAGAGGGGAAATACAACAGGGCTTTTGCATCAACACTGGAAAGAAATTAAAACCAAACAAAACAAAAAAACCACAAACACAACAGAGAAAGAGAGATAGAAAGAGGGACAAATCTGCTATAGCACAAATATCCAGAGATTGTGGGAGGCAAAAGGGAGCACACATGCAGTCTGGAAGGGGCTGTTTTCAGTAGTGTTTGAGGAAATTTTTACTTTTGTGAGGTGCTCTAAGGGACTTTGGACTCTCTAGAAGGAGTCCATAGCTGGTGGTTAAAGCATTCTTAACACAAAACCAAAACAAAAAAAGGGGAAAAAACCACACAGTCATAAAAAGCATTTGTTTTGCTCATTCTTCTTTTCAAAAGGAAAGACTAAAACAAGGACCTCTGATAAAGGAAAGGGAGAATCTTTCCCACCCCCACCAGACTACGAATACATACCATGTGAACAAATGGCTGAATTTCCAGTGGTGGCATTGTGGGGCAATGAGAATGCAGAGTTGTTATTTATTTCACTGTTTTGGGGGTTGTTTGGGAAGGGGGGGGGGGGTTGGTGGAGAGAGTGTGAGACACGGAATTTTGAGAACTAGTTATTTAAAATCCATCCTATAGGTGAAAATGCCGATTTCAAAATAGGATTTTCCTGTTTGGATGCACATGTAAATATCAGGGAGGATCATTCAAAGTGAAAGACCTTTGTCCTGACACTCCTATCCAAACAATGGCTAATATCCTCATTTCTCCAGATATGCACCTCTCACTGATGTGCTCAAAGGGACTTTGGTCTTATTTTGTGAAATCAGAATACATTTGCTCCATTTCCAAACAAAAATAACCTCTGTTGGCTGGCAAGCTTACCATCATCCTATGCTGACTTTCGTGACTAGATTATGGAAGTGCCTCCAAGTCACTGACAGGGAATCTCTGAGTATCAGCTTATCAAAGGTGAGACTGAGCTACAACACTTGGGTCTTGGTCCAAATTCCTTTCCAGACTGCCTGGATCTGTAGTTTGAATCTGTCCTACTTTACATTTGGACAGACACTGTGTGGATACAAACAGGTAAGCAGCTGCAGGGAGGTAGATGGTGTTGCAAAGATTTAAGTTTGAGGTTTGGAGGGAGGAAGTGAGGGAAAGGATGCGAGAAGGCAGGACATGCACACCTTTTTCCAGTCCCTTGCTTCTCCATTTATAGCAAAGAGCTTACTCAGTGCTGTCTCAGGAAGGGCTGGAAGAACATGCCCATGTGTGTGATCCTGCAATCACAGCAGAAGACTACCAAGCTGTAGAGTGACCAAACGTCAAGTTTTGTGGACAGTCTCCATGGAACAGTGGAGCCACAGGTGAGGAAGGAAGGAGCACGTGGGGGATTCCGTCTCAGCAGCGCACGGAAAAAATCCATGTTGTAGAGACTGATGTACCTGTCTGCAGGGCATGAGCCTGCCTACAGAAATGTACCTGGGATGCTGGTCCAGAAAAGTGTGGCTTCAGCTGCCTTAGGAAGCACATGTGCTCTCCTCAATGGGGAAAGCCCTATCCTGGTCATTCTGGTGTCTTTGGAGAGCAGCACCCACAGCCTGGCAAGAATCTTATGCTCCCTTTTACCAAGGGTGTTGCCTGCCCACATCACATAGCTGCGAATAAAGCCAGAAAGCCAGGGGAAATCATGCCTGTAGAAGTACACATTGCTTCCAGCACTGGGAAAAAAAGCAAATGTCACTTGAAACTCTTTGGTTAGGCAAGAGGCTTAGCCACTAGCTGGTCACAAAAATCTGGTCCTCTCAAGACCAGAGTGAGAAAAGCTACAAAAAGCATGCTCTTCTGGCTACGGTAATGAAGCTCAGCGAGAGCTTTGCTAGCTGTGGAAGCCGGAAATGGCATCCTGGACTCAAGGGCCTGATGCCGAAGCACTACGCAGAGTTCCTCACAGGGACAGGTCATAGTTGATCAAGGAGCATGGTTGCATGGCTTTGGAGCTAGAGCAAGCTGACATGGGCTGTCATTTCAAGGCAAGCTGTAAGAAAGCAACCCTTAACAACAGTGCCCTGAACAAGGTGGGGAACTTGTCACCAAAAGAGATGCTCTGCTGAGCAAGACAGATTGCTCGTGTAGCCCGAGATGCTCTCTTCTGCAGTATGGCCAAGACTCCACAACTAAAAGTACAAAGGCACACTTCTAAGGAACAGATACAACCTCACTCCTAGAAAGGCCCAAGGGCATAAATGTCCTCCTTTCTCTGACACATTTTCTCTTAACTTACTCTGACTCAAACGATCATAGAGACGACAGACCCTCATTCATTGCAAAAGCATACGGCTATTCATTACACAGCAGCAAAGAGAAGTGGGTTTCTTCTCACTTTGTGGCAACCTTAAACCATGACAACCAGTGAGGGGTTGAATCCTTACGCTGACATCACTTAAAAGCCTCAGTGAGGTGGGATATACCTGACTTCAAGTGCCTAAAAGTTAGGAGGTGGCATCTCAAACACTGCTGAAGCTGCTTCTTTAGCTTAGGATGGAAAGTCCATAGCTATAAAACATAGGTTTTTTATGATAGAATGATCCAGACACTGTATGCATTGGTTTTCAAACAAAAATTACACTATTTCTATTATGTGATCAGACCAGGCTTCCAACCTCAGGCAGCTACATTCTGTGCAGAGGAATTTCGTCACTTCTGTGGGAACAAAGACTAGATTTAAAAAAAATCTGCTCTCTGGTGTACATGTGCAGTTGCCTTTGAAGCCAGTAAGGAACTTCAAAATGTATTTATGTTTTGTTGTCCATGCAGGGAAATCTCAGCAGTACACAAAAAATGGTGTGCTGGGGCATTTGACAACTGACCTCAAGGAGAAAGAAGAAACAACCACTACCTTTGAATAGCTGTGAGAGGATGATACTGACCTTCTGGTGCAGTAAGAGTAGCTTATTAAACAGTACTTAATAATTAAGTTAATAGTGTTTAATCAGTAAGAACCAGGCCATAAAATCCTTTAAAGTCACATTTTTTCCAGTAGTCATGGCCAGTGATATGCTCCCTTCATCAGAATGTCCTTTGTCCTATTGAATAATCAAGCTTTGCTTCGTCATCTTCCAGAGCAGGAAGTCATGGCTGGGTTGGTTTTTTTTTTTTGCCCCTACACATAGAAACCCAGCTTGATTTGAAAAGAAAGCACACTGTTCTCAGATTCCTTTGGTTTCAGGGAATGGTTAGGGCTTTTCAACACAGACTGATGCACCCCATTTAGACAATGGGCAGCTACATGTATAAGGAAACGAGCAGAAAACAGGGTCATGATCTGTTTATAGATAGCTAGAAATTACTGTCCTACAGTTTACAAGCCAAGGCCAGGAATAAATGAGCGATTCTCCTTGACTTCAAACTACCTACCAGCCATCCCAGGTCTTGTTAGGCAAAGGGAAAGTAAGGGTTTTGCATAAGGAAAATAATTCTCAATAATGAGAAAAGGGCATTACTTCTAACATTAACAACAAAAACGTAGTTTGAACTATGGTTCAAAAATATTGCCTTATTGATACATATGGCTGGAAGGTGGGGAATGATTGTAAACTCTTCAAATACTTAAAGTGGTCACAGAGCAGCTGCTTTACATCAGTACCAGAATGATGTTGTGAACAATCACAGTTTTGAATGAGTAAGGCAGCTGCTGTGGGTGTAGGGCCTAGCAAGGAGATGTGACAATCATTTAAAAAAAGAGGCAGGTTGACTTCATTGGTGATTGAACTATCAAACTTACCGGTTTCCCAAACTCCAATTCCGAAAAGAATTTATACCAAGGTTCATTCTTTAAATCTATCTCTTCTGGGCTTATATCCCGAGTCTAAAGGAGTTGGTGATAGGGGAATGGAAGAAAGAGAAGGATAACATTATGCAAAGAATACACGGAAAGGGACTGTTAGAGATGCAGATCCTATGGTTTCCACTCTAAAATGTAGATATTTAGCCTCATAATTTGGAATTTTTGTAGCACCTCTCTCACAAAGGCCATGAACTTCTTTGCCAACATCAGTTAAGCTAATGGCATCATTGTGAGCAGGATGAATATGAATTAATTGCATTTTACAGATCAGGAGACCCACACAGACAGATTATGCAGCTTGCCAGAGTCACAGGGAGACTCGGAGGTAGAGCTGGGAGACAACCAGTCCTTTGGTCCTACTATCAGACTCTACCACCGAGTCCAAAGCTGCATTTACTTTAAATTTGTTTTTTTAATTTGGCTAAAAAGAGAGATCGGTGAGACCTGAATCAAATACTGCATCTTTAACAGCACATGAATATGTGAGAAACCCTGTTCTATACACTGCAAACAGAGTGAAAGGTGGTTTTTTAAATCAAAGGAGAGACAAGTCAGAGAGAGCGCATCCCTGGAAGATCTCTGAAGGGATGGATAGAGAGAAAGTATTGCTTTTTTTTTTTCCACAGATAAATGTTGGAGAATCAGACAAAACTACAACAAGAAAATCAGACAGGACAGAAAACAGTACGGTTGAAAAGGAAAATCCCTTTGGTTCATACAATCTGTTTCAATGAAACAGCAAAAGTTGAAATAGCTGTAGCTGTTTAAAAACACTGCTGGTGACATAAGAGAATAAAGTCCATTGCTGCAGGTTATGAGGAGCCACTCCCCAAAAGACATCTAGCTGTTTCCTGCATTTCAGCGTACTAGTCTTGACATAATGGATCTCAATGCATTAAAAATATAAACACATCATTTCTGATATGCCAGTGGGATACCAAGGGCTCCATCACAACAAGAAATGAGCCACACGCATGCACAGAGCTCCAACACAAAGTGTCCTGATGCAAATCGTCCTGTGATGGGATTACTGAGGCAGGGGGCACTTCCCACCAGTCCTACAGGGCATTGCTAGATGTCCCAGACTCTGCCACAGCCATTAGACATCACCAAAAAAGCTCTAGGACAAGAGCTCAGGATTGATGCTAAAAGAGGGACAAGGCTTAAATCTGAAAGATAAATGGTTACATCATGTTTGATCTCCGATGGCCTGGAGGAAGATTTGTATATTTCTTAAAAGCACAATAGAAGCAATGCCTCCATTTTTTTTACTGCACACCAACTAAAAGTTCTCATCTTGTTATATAGTTGCCTTTACATAAACGACAACAACAAAAGCCCACTGATGCCAATGGGAGGCTCTTCACTGCTCTGAAATCATTTTGGATTTGGATTCTGATAGTCACAGCTCTGGGTGTGATTCCCAGGAGATATTGACAAATCTCCTGCCATCTCCTTGAAAGATCTAGTTGCTAACCACTGTATTACTATTGTATTTAAGGAGACTGATAGAGACCATGAGGCCACTGTTGCAAGACCTTCCTTCTTCTGTGATCCATGCCTTGAAATGAAATCTCAAAAAATAACACTGGAAGTAACCAGCTATCACATTCTTCTTGTTTTTGATGAGACAATTTTTTCTCTACTATGCTGATGACGGTCATGCTTGTGGCTTTTAGACTCTGATTCAACAGTTCAATTAAGTATGTGATGAAGTCTGAACGTGTAAACAGTGCCACCGGTGATGACAGACATTTTGCAAAAGCTTAAAGTACACAGAAGAAGTAGGCCTTTTGCCACAAAGTTTAATCTTGGCTTTAATCTCTTTAATCTTGTTTACTGTGAGACAAAATTGATACTTAAGTCAGCAGAATCTTGTTCCAGGAGGGACTGCACGAATGGAGTTATCATACCATGTCCAAACCACTCCTCACTGGAACTTTTTTAGTGGGCTGAGGAAGATTTCTAATGGCCCTAGCAGGATCAAGAGAAAATAATCCAATGCCCGTTTCAACAGGCTCTAGGGTCATGCTCTTATTAGGAGCAACTTTGTTGAAGTCAATGAAGGGACACAGGTGTGAAAAGAAGTTGGTTGCAGGATCTTCAAAAAGTTATGCACTTGGAAGGAAAAAAGAAAACCCAACAAAATACTAAGGAGAAACATCAGGTCCCAGATCAGACTCGATTTCCACATTTCTATTGATTTAAATTGCTGTTCAATGTTGTGTAAAATCCTTGGAAGGTTTTCCAGAAGCATTCCCTTACCTACACCATGCATGGATCAATGCCTTAGCTGTCATGGCATAAAGTCCAGTTTACAAGTGGAATCTTGCATGCAATCAGCTCTTCTAATTGAATCCTTCAAATTAATGCCTATATAGAACAATTATATCTTTATGTACCAAACTGACTATTCACTAGTAACCTCATTCAGTGTCTTCTAGCACTTAGTGTCACAGTTGTACCACTGAAGGACACCTTAAGGGAGCCGTGGTGATTCATGCAGGACAGTCTGACAAGGTTAGCACCACCTTTCTGCCCTGTCCCCTGCTAAGTATTATCAGCCAAGCCTGCAGAATAAGACTATTGTATGTCCCCTAGCTGTCATGATTGACAGCATTACTTACTAATTCAAACTGGAACTGGTAAAAGGTCACTTAATACTTCAGGTTACACATCAGCATAGCTGGGAAGCCAGCTCGCATTCAGTTCTGCCACCCCTGCCACAGAAACAGTGAGATCCAGCTGAGGACAAAAGCAGCCTGGAGGAGATGGCCATGCCCTAATGCACCTCAGAGGCATCCCCTGAGGCACAGCACGGGCACTCCAAAAATTGGCTCTTCAGAGTTTTAAGCATCAGAGGAACATAGAAACTGAATCAGCCCATTTTGTTGCATAATGTCTTCAACCCTCCTGCATCAACTAATGCCGTGCCCTAGAAAAAGTACAGCTGGCAAAACAGCTGCTGAACAGGTCACAGTGTCAAACATGGATTAAAAACTAGGGTTAGTGATCCATACTTAACACAGAAAACGACATGCCCAAAAGGAAAGAAGCCTCTCAATATCCCTGGCTCTTGGCTTTATAAAGAACAAAAACGTTAGGAAGTTATGTGAAACAGATTTGAAAACAAAATATACAGGAAATACATCACATGAGCACTGCAATGTAAGCCTAAGGAATCGCACCTGAATAGAACCGGATGAGTGCTTAGGGAGTATTTTACAATCACAGGATAAAGCCGCAAACTAGGATAATATAAACAAGCATTACCATCTTTTCATTGTTCAGAACTGAGGACTTTCCTGGCTGATAGTCATAAATGCTCCTGGGCTCTGCACGGTATTTTCTGGTGTCCACCTTCTTGTCCGGAGGCTCCCAGTCAGTCCTGAGGAAAGAGAGATCGATTAACCCAAAGCACTGTGGTTTCTGTGGAGAAGAGCACTTCCTTTTAACAGGTGCCTCTCCTCGTTAATCATGGTTTAATCAGGCTAGTTTTTTTAATCTAGGACAGCAATCTGTTTCCAAGAGGAACAGTTCAGACGGGGTTCCAGGTATATATTTATCTATGGCAGGCAGAGTTTGATACAGCTCAGCTGCTGAAACCATTGGACCAGAAGAGGTTTCTTCCAAATACTTTCAATAAAATTCCAGACTTTCTTATCTTTCCTGATTAGAAATAGCTTCTTAGTGATGGGCTTCAACTAAACTCACAAATACGAACATGTCCAGATTTTGTCCAGAACTCAGATTAAATCCCTTTTGCTAAAATTCTTCATTTTAGCCACATCACTGATTACCCGACTACTACTGCTCTGGATTCTTGGGGCGCTCTGGGGTTCAAGAGAAAGGGGTGTCTTTTCTAGAGACATGAATGAATTATTTCAGACTGGTATACCTAAAGATGGCTAAGAACAGTCTATTTACTATCCAAACCACTATAATTTTGTGCAGCATACACACTGGCACACTTCAGTGCCAGTGCCCAGCTCCTACAGAAAGCAGTATATACGAATACCTCACGCAGAATAACCAACGCCCCTGAAAAAGCCCAGAAATCAGTCCATTTAAGCTGACAAACAAATTCTTATCTTGCTCTTGATATGTTCCCTTTGATGGGCAACACTGTATGGGGATTCATCTCACCTAGCACTCACCAAATAGAAATGAGGCATCTAACCAAAACAGCTGCTCCAGATTTCATCCCACTTACCCTGCTGATCTGGTTTAGGGTAGGAGCAACCCACTGAGTGGCCCAAAATCTCTCCACTGGCTTAGGAGACACAAACAATTTCTTTTTTTTTTTTTTCTCTTAAAACTAAGGCAAGATGACAGCCAAAATGACTGGCCCACAGCATACAAATTTCAACAAGGTTAAATCTTGCTATTTAGAGGAAACTTGATTGCTTAATATTCCAACGCCAGAGAAACTTCTCCTGGGTGAAACACTTTTGTCACCAGATAATAGGAAGCTAATTATTGCAAGAGTTTTCTCCAATGTACTATGCCTTCAATCCCTATGTAAGGAGGACTTACTCTATCAGCAAACTTTGTCTCCTGATCCAGTGGCCTGAGATGCTCACTGAATTGGCAATCTCACATTATGGCATTGCTCATTTGAGGCAGCAAGTGAAAAACATTAAGAGCCTGTAGAAGTTGGTGAGGGAGGAAGGAGCAGTTCAAGTGCTGGGAGAATTCAGAAGGACATAAAATATTGCTCATTCTGCTTTCCCTTCATTTGGTAAATGCATTCGTTACTGTTACAAAAAGGTTTAAAATACATAGTAATAAACAAAGTGAAAAAAGAGGAGGGAAGTCATCTCGAAAGACCAGAAATGACACTGCTAACCAGAACCTACTTCCAATAAAGTTCACGTGAGTGGGACTCCTCAGAGATGGAAAAATGTAATAGAACTTTTACCAAGGCTCAATATAAATCCAAATTTTGCTTCTCCACAATTATTGCAACTTGCATTTTTTCTGAGGTGCCTTTACAGTGTCACACAGAGCCAAGAGTTTCCACTGTGCCTCTGTGGTAGGCACTAGATAGGCATGACACAGAGGGAAACACTCCTCATCTAGGCAGGAAACTATGCAATAGTCTGCGTGATGCCTGGTAAAACAAGACATACAAAATGAGGGACTGGGCTGTGTC
Source organism: Buceros rhinoceros silvestris (assembly GCF_000710305.1). NCBI lineage: Eukaryota > Metazoa > Chordata > Aves > Bucerotiformes > Bucerotidae > Buceros > Buceros rhinoceros. The sequence continues at coordinate 67,018 of NW_010417645.1, read as the reverse complement.
AATGAAGAGGTTCACTGCTACCTAGTAGAATACCCAGCGTCAACACTACATCTCCGCTTCCCCAAAAAAGTTTAACTGGATTTGTAGGTCACTTTTGTTTCCTTCTCATTCACAGTTTTCAGAGATTCTTCCAGTACTGATCCAGACATATCTTAGTTCAGGTCACCTTTCTGGGCTTGATTTCAGCGATGAAGTACGGTTTGGCAGTGGCAAAGTGGCAGATTTCTTAACAACCTTCTCTGAATCAATGTTGTCCATCTCACTCTTGGAGCGGGGAACTGAAAGCTGGGTTCTGCCTGTAGGTTAAGTCAAATATAGGGATATTAGAGAGCTGGGTAAAGGCAAATAAATACATGCTTTACACACCCTTTCTATTTGACAAATTATAAAAGAAATGTGAATTACTTACTGTCCTCAGAATAGGAATAACGAGGAGAGTATGAATCAGAATCTTCATCTGAAAGACAAAAGCATTTTGCAAGTGAGCTAAAAGGACTCCAAAGAAGCAGCACCAGAGACCCTTTTCATTTCTTCTACTAATACATTCACCATAATTTGAGTGATATGCTCAGTACTTACCACAGGGAGAGGATCCTAGAAAAGAAAATCCCAATGAGGTTTAAAATGCATTTAAATGTAATTCCTAGATTAGATATAAATATAAATATTAATGTACTGCTTACACTAACACCCTTCTCCAGGCTCTTAAAGCACTTCAGAAAATAAACACCTTCTATCACAAAACTCCTCTACAGCAAGGGTTATTAGATCCATTTCATCCAAAGCTGAAAGATAAATGGAGGCTCTAAAAGCCATAGCATACGTCTAAAATAACTCCATAGACACTAGACACAGTAACTGAGCTGAGAAGTCCTGCTTCCAATCATGTATAATGACCGCTGGGACATCTCCCTTGTATTAACTTGCACACCAAGTTGAAGTACGGTCACTGACTCAGATTATCTTTTAAGTACAGATTACTTTCCTGGCACAAGACACACAAGTACACAGGCACAAGGATACTGTCCTTGTTCTGAAGAGCTTACTATTTAAATAGGAAAGATGTGTCTATAGAGTGCAACAGACATATTCAAGCAGCTCTGAAAGAGCTAGCAATGACATCTGTATAACTGAGTGGTGTGGTCTGGTCCCCAGCTGAACAACCTTCTCTTTCGCAGCTGAAGTGTTATACTGCATCAACACAGCAATGTTGTTCCTAGGACACAACTGCTGCCTTGGGCCATGGAACCACATACTGCCTTATTCAAACAAAACGTGGTACTGTAGTAGTGCACAAGGTAGATGTGCCCAAAAAGAAGATGGGAGGATGGCTGTGTTGCCGACCCCCACTCTACAGGTTATGCCAGACAGACACTGTCTTGACCAAAAACCTAGTGGTGTTTTTCACCATCTTCAACAGGCTTCGGAATGAATCTTCAGTGAATTCCAGGCAGTAGCGGGTGGGAGTTTGGATCAGACCTGGAAACCAGACCTACAGGCCCATCACCTTTCTCTGCTGATGAGAGTTCAAACTCATTGGGATGTGTATGAGACATTTACAGGATTTTCAAAGCAAAATGTAGGAAAGTACGATGCAATGGGTGCAAAGAGAACTGTGAACAAAGGTATTACTAATACCTCTGGGAAGAAACCACAAAAGTGACAGAGATACGACAGAAAAATAGATGAAGCTAGAACAATCTAGATAAGAAAGACCATACTAAAAAACTGCTAAGTGAATTTAATGATGCTGATCAACAGATTGAAACAATTTCCAGATCTTTTCTTGAGGAGGACATCAATCAGCTGCTACAGCCAATCTCATCTGCTGGGGAAAAAAAAATCTGCCTAACAGCTAACCTGGAATTGCACTCAAGCCTTAATCAAGCCTTTCAGAAAGGCTCAAAGAAGTCTTTACTTTCAGCCTCTCTGCTGAGTTCTCTTGGTGAATGAATTAGAAGGTTTAAGTTTCAAACAGATGTTTATTGACTGTGCTGTGCTTTTCTTAACTTTCAGGTTAAAAAACAGCAAAGGTCAATTTTCAGGCCAATTCCTGTATTTTAAACCTAAATGACATAACACAAATATTTATGTAATATTATTACACTGAATTCTTGACAAAACTAATTCATATTCCTGTGTACAAGTTGAGTTTATTCAGTTAACAAAATCTGAATATGTAAATCACAAAACTCTTGGACCCTATGAATGCAGATGAACAAATGCCTAAAACTATCTTCACAGCCATCCACCTCTCATAGTCTTATTTAGTGACGGAGATCAATGAAAAAGTTTATTTACTTAATTGAAGAGAAATACCAATATTCGTTACAGCTCATCATTCAGACAGGAAGGCCATACCATAAAAAATTAACGTCAGGTAAGAGCTATTTTCCAGTTGTTTATATTTTTAAATCTACAATAATAAAAGAAACAGGTTTGTTTTGTTTCTTCAAGTCTCTTATGAAGAAGAGCATCTGCATTTCTTCCCTTTTTACAGCAAGGAAAACTGAAACTCAGAAATCTGGAAGGACTGGATAAAGAGTAAATCAGGGATGAGCATTAAAACAAAATCTCCTGGCTCTCAGGGCTGCATTCTCTCCGTGGGACCCTCCTTAGTGGAGCAGGGTATCAACCAGTTTGTGATTTCAAAATCTGATTCCTTTGGCAAGAAGAGGCTGTTCCCCTGTAGTTCCTAGGGAATCTGCAGGGGCTTTTTTACCACGGTTTGGCCATATTCTCTATGTTCCTAGAGACTCTAAAGGTATTTTAGAGGGGAGTCCAAATCTTGATGTTTCTAGGAGATCCTATGAATCAAGCCAAAGCAAAAAACCGTGACACCTGAATGTATGCAATTGAGGCTTCAACCCATCTCCATATAAACACTTTGCCATTTAGTATATAACTTTGAAATATTTTCTAAATGTGAAACATACACTCCAATCCATCAGATACTCTGGTTTCCTTTTCAGGAAAAGAATCCAAGCAAATATTAGAGAAACATTTCCCAGCATATTGAGAATGAAAGCAAATGTTTGATCCAATAAAATTTCAAATACCTAAACCAGCATAGTACTTTTATATGCTCATTTTTAAGTGCATAAGGAAAACCAGACTCTTACTATATTATCATAATTGATTTTGCAAACTATCTTTGTTCAAACAAGAGCAATAAAGTAGAATCTCTGTAAACTAATATAGAATCTCTGTAAAATTCCTGAGACTCTTTGTTTATCCCTCAACCATACCCACATACCATTCTTCCAATAGGAAATAATTTACACTGCATTATGATTTGCAAGACAGGACTCTTCACCTACAGGATTCACCAAAAATTAAGCAAGTGTCTTAGATACCTGTATGACACTAGTCCACATTCATTTTGACAGTTGAATGCACCTTATATCTCCTAGTGTTCTTTGAGCATCTCAGCTAGAATCCATATTGTATGCTTCTTCTTACACAGTACCGACCAGATGTTCAATATAAACATTTAATTAAATAGTTAATTAATAGTCTCATCAGGGTTGGCTTGAGGTACAGGCTAAGTAGGCAAGTTTCTAAATTGCAGGATCTAAAGTGACACCAAAGTACCAAGCCAACAAGGCTGTCACCAACAACAGTTTCCCAATCAGGAAACGTCTGTAAGTCCAGTGTGTGCAGCAAATCCCAGTGTTTCTCATATGTAAGTGCTTTCATACATATGCTCATCAGTACAGATTATCACTGCAATAGATGCTATTTCACCATCCCTGAAATGTGACTGCAAAGGATTCTGGTTTGTGCAAAGAATCTGCAAAGCACACAGAGAGGATAACGTAAATAGAGTGTTATTTCAAGTTGCAATATGTGCTGATGAGACTGTCGAACTCTGTCCTTGCCTAGATATGCCAAGTGCACCTAAGGCCAGCCCTGAACCTACGTTACCAGATTATATTTATTTTAAAAGACTATATTGAGGGACTGATCCAAAACCCACTGAAGCAAGCAACCTTTTTACCAATAGACTTCAATGGCATTTTGGGTCTGGCCCTAATACTGTGTTAATACTCAAAACTAGAAGTAAATAATTAGACAAAAGTATTGATCCAAAAGGAGGGTGGTGGGGTGGGAGAAGTCTCAGTTAAATCACATGTTTACATGTAAGTCAGCATTCTAGGCATGTTAAATAGTCACTGCACGCGCATGGCTAAATACAACTGATAAGCGCATAAAACCAAGCAAACCCCAGGTCTGTAGCATTAGTCAAATACTAGTCACAAAGCCAGAGGAGCACTGCGAAGCCAAAAAGGCATCATACAGTCAAGGCAATGCTTAGAGTGCAGCAAATCATTATGAGGCAGCATAATGCTCAGCAACTAGAAAAACTCCAGGAAGAAAATAAACAGATAAGGCAGCATTTGTGCAGAAAAATATATATGGTCCTTTATTATTACCTTCAGAGATAGGACTAGGAGTAGACGCAGGAAACTGGTATGTAGGAGAATAAGGATTGTCTTCTGCAGCAGAGAAAAGCAGTGGATTTTGAGACTATCCACAGTGAAGTGGAGGTTCTGCTTCATCCCCCAAATTCCTATCACCACATGATTTTATTGCCTACTTTAATAATACTAGAGTAAATTGCAACATACTTTAAAAAAAGATTAATGGATTAGTAAATACTTAGTTATTTTATGCACCACGCAAGAAGGTATACTGGGCATAACTGAATTTCCAGCCAGTGTAACATGTGGGTAATGGAAATCTAGAACCTGAATCTAGTTACTATTAGGGTGCTATAGTACAGTTAACTCAAAGCACAAGACAACAAATACTCTGACTAAACTTCTGGTACCTTCATTTTTTTGCTGGATTTCAGGAAGTTCAGGAAATATGTAGGTAGGGCAATAAGGGTTTTCTTCAGGAGTGTCTAAGGAGAGGAACATGATTTGCAAAAAAGAACAGAGAGGACAGATTTAAAGGGGAAGAAGGGCAAGACAAGAATCCATACAAGCTGACTGTAGAACAGTTCCTCTCATGCTGGTATTCTAGCAAGACACAACCCAGATGCCTTCTTGCTCATTGCTGTCTTGTATGTCTGGGCCCTGTGAGAGACCCTGGAAGGGGAGGGGACTGAACTGATTCTCCCCCTTCTGAAGCATGGGCTTTGGCTGAGCTGAAGAGCCTCTGTTAGGAGCACTGCGATTAGGAAACTTGTTCTCATTCCATCCAGTACAACCCAGCATCTAAGCACAAAGCTCATCATAACAGCACCTGCAGTGGCAAATACAGCTCCAGGTTTGCATGCTCTATGTTTTATTATACAAGCACAGTTCTGAATTGCATTTGCCTGCACATCAGGCTGTTCAGACGGTTCCGTTTGCAAATGCTACTGCAGCCATTTCTCACACAGAAGAAGGAACATGAATGTATCAGCCGCCAGGCACAGACGTGCCCCAAAGTAGGGGATCCCTTGAGAATGCACCACTACAAAGTTTACAAGTGCTCACCTCAATTTTAGGTTTTGAAAAGAGAAAATTTTAGGTTTTGAAAAAGTGTAGATCAGATTCTGAACTTATCAAAAATTAATACAAAACTTTCAGTAAGCTTCAAATCAAGCTTTGTTATGCAGTCACTAAAGCTTTACAGCGTAAAAAGTTTTGTCTTATGCACAGAGCAGGTTCAGGGACAACCCACTGTCCTTTAAAAGTGGGGCGGGGGGGGTGGGGGGTGGGGTTAGCAGCTGAAACTGGAGTTCAGGGATTTGTCTTCTCTAAGTATGGAATTAGTAACAGATTCCTGATCTCAAATAGTACTCTTGATTTCATGGGGGCACTGCAGTTCACCTTCCAGAAAAATTCAGACCTCTCTTTGGACTGCACTGTACTCTCACCTTTGACTTCAGAGATTTCAAATACATTGGTTCTGCAGAGCAAACACTAGTTAACATAAAAAGTGTTTCTATAATATCCAGTACAATTCTTCACATGAGTGAAACAAAATGTTATCAAGGTGGTCTTGGTAAATGGTACAGTAAATAAAAACCATCTGTGTTACAGTACCTCTATTTAGCTTGTGGATCTGTTTGAACATCGTCTTATACCAATCCTTCGATCTGTCTGTATTCTATTGGAAAAATACACACATAAGTAATCACAACCATGAAGTCTACTAGCCTTTCAAACTTCTTACAAATCTTCCAGCAAAGAAAAAGTTTTACACTCTGCTATATGAAAGCTATACAAAATTAATACTTTGAAATATGAATGTTTTTACTCAGACATACAATCTCATATGTAATGAAGCTACAGGCTTCACTCAAGTTACCAGTAATAGACAAGCTTTGCAGGAGTAGGTTGTAACCTGTGTAGAACTGTAGATTGTTTGGAAGGTTTTGCATATTAATCTGATTTGACATCTAGAAGTAGAAACTTCACCCATTTTAGTCACACACATCACTTTCCTAAGTATTCAATGGACAGTTAGAAACATTCAGTGTTCAAGTCACTCCAGACACCATTTCTAAGAATAGGTGAATAACTATTTTCATGATCATTTCCCCTGAACACTGAATGATCTTATATGCTGCATAAAAGAGATCTCTGCCTTTAACATGGCTAACATGAGACAAAACTCTCCCTTAGCTGTGAATGAAACAAAAGAGCAGAAAACAGTATTCTCAAATATGATGAAGAAATACTAATTTTAATTTTTTTTCCCCTCTGAGGCAGGCAAAACAGGTCATCGATAGCAAATAGAAGTATTCATAATAAAATACACTTGCAACTTAGACCTCTGCAGTCTCTGGAGCTTTAGTGAATTCCCTGAGTCCTAAAGTAGGCAGAATCTGGCCGAGGTTTTGTGCACTGACCACATGCTCAGTGTTATCTTACCCTCAATGGAATCCCAATATCATCGACGGAGGTATCAGGCATGTGCTGAGGACTCTTGACAATGCTTCTCTTCTCCTCCATTGCCCTCTTCTCACTTGGCACCGCCTCCTGAACTGGCTTGTCCCGTACGAGTGCCGAATCAACTCTATCAGAAACTAGTCTGTCTGGCACTGAATCTGGAAATGACAACGGGGGATTCTTATCTCATGCCAGCATTTCACCACATCACCATATTCCACTCTTTCAAGGCAAAAGTCCTAGCAAGTAGTTGATGAGACAGACTGTGTCACTGCTAGCTGTGCTTAGCATCTGGACTGAAGGAAATCTGCCAAGAAAATGTTTGATGCCAGCAAAATCAAGCTAGCATTTCTCAGGTAGCAACCTTCATATATCTCATGATGCTGTCAGCTGTTAAGTAAAACAATGGAAAATTCTGGTTTCAAGGACTATTTGGGGGTTGCATTTTTGTGTCTTTTTTGACTAATTGGTGACTCTGCAATCTCTATCGAAAAGCATCAGTGATACAGTCTTCTAGATAATCTTTTTCTGCTGGTAATTTTAATCTAACAGAGCATCCTACACGATAGTGGGGCACTACTTTTTAACAGCTTGCACTCATCTGCCTGACAATCCCATTTGTTACAGTCAGTATATGATGCTTCCAATTAATCTCTGTTCCCTAGCCAGAGTTTGTAAACAACAAATTCCACTGTTTCAGCATACATATGATTCCACTTGCACATGAGTCTGCACAAAGATGGGGGGAAACAACTGACTGCTCCAGACCACCTTGCTCCCACCTAAAATTCATGGACATTGCCCAACTGACTCCCACACATAGCAGTAGGCACCACCACCACGACTGGCCAAGGAACCAAAGGAGATCAGGTTGCTCTGAAGCTCTGGTATGCTCTGCAGAGCTGAAGCACAGCGACCCTTAGGCTCTGCTGAGGACATTTTCTATGTGGATTTTCTGGGAAGGAAACATCTGTGATTTTACAGTCTGCCTCATCAAGACTTTGCCAAGTCCTATCCTTTTTACATCACTGCATGCATTGAAGAGGGAGACAGAAAGATATGTTTATTCACATGCACATCATTATACTGCTCAAAGCCATTAAATCTGCAGAAATCTGAAAGGGGCAGTTAGCAGAGGAAAGGCTCGTGCATAACAAAGCATTGGTCTGTTGGTACCTTGAGCAAACACAATTCTGCACTGTGAAACTCAGTACATGAAGGATTTGCATTTGAGTGGTTGGTTTGAAATTTATATCAAACTTCAACTGTTCCTCCTCTTCAAGTAAAAATGAAATGTTTATAAATGTTCAAAAAGGGGCAAAGCATCTATTACATACTTGATTAGCATTTTCATCTTTTTCCCCTCTCTGTGAATGTGCATGCACCGTCTCTTGGTCCTTTCATGTCCCTGGTGTACAGGGCTTTTAATTTTGTAGGAAGTATTTGTTCCATTTTCATTACTAAACTTGTAACTAGGCCCCAGAGCATGGAAAGAGCAAATGAAACTAGACCATTCTTCTGTGACCTTGAAGACCCAAAGGAAGCGGTTTTTCAGATGTGGATGAAGATGCAAACTTTAGGAAAGGTCACAGTTTTCCTCCATTGTTGTCACTGCTGATGTTACCAGTCCTGAGCTTCTGGTCTCAAAAAGTCATTATTTTCTGCAAGCTAAGAATTCAATGCCAAAGAAGGTCACAGAGCCCTCCTCTAACAGGACGACTGGTGAATATATATTATTTCTCTTTGATTCCCTAGCTCCCTGCACTGGAAAAAAGTGGTTGGCTGCTTGCCACATGGACCCCATCTGAAACTATGATGATAATATTCAAAATACCTAATAAACAACAAGGTAAACGTATCACAATCTGATTTGCCAGTGCCACACCCACAATCTAAGCAAAATCTTTATTCTGATGATTTAGCAAAAATAAAACCCACCATCTGGCCTGTGCCAGCCACCTCCCACCTGTGAATTCACACCTTTAATATTATAACATGAAGGTCTGGAAGCTATCTAGCATGGCATTGCCAGGGAAAACAAAACAAAACAACCTAAACTAACAAGAATACCCACAAAAAAAAAAAAGAAGAAAAACAACCAACCAAACCCCAAACGAAGAAAACTACCAGGCAGTTAAATGCACTTTGAAGGAGCTGTCAAAAATATTTTCTGGATTGCACTTACAACTAGTTGAAGTTGCTGGGCTGACAAACCTGGAGACTGGAAAGTTCTGTCTGACAGCACGAGCTGTATTATGGCAAGCTCTCTGCTGAGCACCCTACCAGGTAAATACCTCCTAAGCCCATAGGACTCAGCCAAGAGGACCAGCTTAGCTGCTGGGCTACACTGGCTGCGGAGATGATAGTGCAAACACAGACACCTGCTGCACGGGTGTTTTTGCAGAGGGAGGAACTAAAGTAGACACCTTTCACTACAGATTTCCTATTACACCCTACAACTTGGAGACTAATGGCTAAACTTCACGCTTACTTACGTGGCTCCATGGAATTCAAAAGACTCTAAGGAGGTATATACCTCAAGCTATTTAAAAATCAGAGAGCCCAATCTGGTGCCAAATTGCCCAAATAACCAGACTGCACCAGTCAGCACACTCCATGGCACCTGAGCCATTCTTTTCCAAGAGCAGCAGCAATATGTGGGGTTGCTCATTAAGAGCGTTTTACTTCTGTGACAACGGAATTCCTGATAATGAAGGGAAAAACACCTTGCAAAAGCAAAAACCAACAGGAAACCTCTGCCTGGGCTTGCAGGCAAGCATTAAATCACAGCTGAGTGGTGTGCGATGAAACACCACCTACACTAAGAGAAGGAGCTGAGAGAAACCTCTGTAAACTGTTATGCAGCACGTCACCTCAGCAGGGTGGCAGCAGAGAGGAGGGACAGGCTGGCACTGCAGCTGAAGGAACCTGGTGGATGAAATCAGACCAGGTCAACAGCTGCCTCATGGGCAGGTGGTGTCCTCAGGGACATGCTCCACTAGTCCAGGGCCCACACTGCAGAGCAAGAGCACACAGTATTGGCTGCCCTGTGTTTCTATTTGTGATATTTAAAGAGCTCAGGCACTCTCTGTGACTCTCTTCTCTCCCACCTCTTCACTTACGCCACTAAGGACATAACCGAAGAATAACAGTATGAGTAAACATAATCGCTGTTTCTATAACGCCCACTGCAGACTGAGTTACTTCTATTTGGGGTGTGGGGAGAGAAAGATGACCATGGAAACAACGTGCTCTTTTTGCAAGGAGAGACCCTCACACCCATTGCAAAAGCAGATTGCTGCTTGGGGAGACAAGGGCGGCAGCACACATGCATACTTGCACATTACGATGTTATCATCTATGTCTTGCATCTGTCTCAAATATTCTGCTCTCAGAGTCATGCAGATACTGATTTTTATTTCTCTTCCTCTCCCCTCACCACGAGCAAGACTAACCCTAATGGCTCTGTAGAGAAAGTTGAGAATACGTCCCAAGGGAATAAACCTAAAAGCTCAAAAGGCAGCCCCAAAGATAACTAGAAGTCTAACTACGTAAGTCTTACAATTCAGGAGGAACAGATGAGTAATTTAGAGTTTTGGTATCTTAACACGTGGCCACACAGGTAGCATTTGGAGAAAAGACTAATTTTTTTTTTTTTCCCCAGTTCCTGGGAAGTGTATTTGCTAAAGGCACTCCACAAGCTATCAAAGCAGCAGCTTTGCTCCAGCAGAGGCAGCAGTTGGGGGGCAGCAGACCTTTTGCATCATACCTGCCAGGCTACTAAGCCTTTTTTGCTGTTCTGTGGTAAAGGAAGAAACAAAACAAAAAGAAATACAGAACAAACGGGTGAGACATAAACAGCACGTACTCGCTTTGGTGCTGCATTTCTGACAGGCAAGAAATACGCTGTAGACAGAACAGCAGCAGCTGCTGGAGAGAATCTGTTTTCAAATACCCTGCCAAAGTGACAGCCCACAGTTCCTTCTCCACACAACAGCCTTGTGGAATAATATAAATCCCATGATGCAGTGACCAATATATTTGCAAAAAGCATTTCTTTTTTCCTTAACATCAGAGGATGAAAAAAGCTGGACAGGAGACAATTCAGAAAACAGTAAAGACTCACAGAGTCAAATAACTTGATAACTAACTCTGTTACCATTAGCATGAATGCTGTAGCATTTCAAAGGGATATATGAAAAGATCAAGTCACTGGTGCTTGCTGAGTCTCATCACATACCAGAGAGCCACAGATTCAGTGATTTGCACACAGACGCAGCTTGGTTAAGACTTCGATTCTCACAGCAGTCCCCTTGATTCAGGGCCTTTCATTACTGAGTTCCCAGACTGGGACACCTGTGGTATCTTCAGCACCCTAAAGTTGATGCTGCTTTCCAAAGGGATGCCCAAATGACTTGCCCAAGCCATGGCTGGGAATAACCCAAGAATTCTTAGCTCTCTGTTCTCTGCTCTTTCTACTCCGTAGCAAATAATGCTTTTATTTAGAGCACGAAAGCCATTTGAAAACAATAAACTATTGTTTGACATACAAAATACAAACACTCTTGAAAGCTCATATTGTAAATGCAAAGATGTCAAAAGTTTAATATATTAATCACGCCTGTTATATATTCATAATCAACCATGCCATGCAATGCCTGCCCAGGAAATAACTGTGCTTTGGGGTGGTGCGGGACAATAACCAAGCAAGTCTGCAGTAGGAAACAATCCTCCAGGTGTATGTTGTTTGCTAGCAAAACCCACCTTCACTAGGTATTTTTACTCAGTGCATCATCTCAGCAAGAGAGACCAATATTTCTCCTCACTAAGTACAGCTCCCTCACCAATACATATGATCTTTGTCCTTTAACCCCAGCACTTCTGCGCTGCTAACCATGGATGGCAAACTGCTCATGCTCATTATGCTCACCTGATAGCTGTCAACATACGAAACAAACCTCTCTGTGGAATGGTAAGAGGAAGGGTTAGCAATCTGAGCATGAAAAGTAGATGCGAGCCACCTGCTGCAGGTTTCACTCTTCCAAGAAGGCCATCAGGAGTAGGCTACTGTGTTATGAGAAAAGAGAAGAGTTGCGTGGATGGTATCAGCTTCAGCCATTACCTTCATTGAGGAGAACTGCATTCAGGGAAGAAATTCTTACTTGGTGCTAGGGATGAACAAGAGGATCCTAAGCGACTTGTTTACAAGCATAAATCTTACTCAGCAAAAAGAAATCTTAATGCTATACTGGGATAAAGCCTCCACAGGAATGGAAGCATAAGGAACTGTAAGAAACCCTTGACACGTAAAATGATGGAAGACTAAGAACGTGTACACCTAGTGAGTATGTCACATATGCTGGGAAGTGAAAGAAAATAAGGGAAGTAAAGGAATTAACAGAATGTTTCAGAGTCAAAAACAGGTTTTGAGGTACATAAACAATCCTTACAAAGACCTTGTTCTTTTAGAACAAATAGGCACCATGGAACTCTTAATAAAAGGGCAGAAGAGATGACACATATTATTACTATTTCCATTCTACATCTGAAAAAAAAAGAGGAGGAGGAGGAGAAGAGAAAAAAGTCTGATGTCCTACTGCCTGATGGAGAAATACTTTCCACTTCAACACTAAGGACTACGCTGAATGACAACAACTGAGGTCAGATGCTTGAAAATTAGCATGTTCATATAAATAGTACCAAAGAGTTTTAGAGCAGTTTTCTCTCTAAAGAGAGCAGTTATGGAGACAGCAGCTCATTCCATCATTAATATTCATCCTCAGTATGTTTTGGAATACAAAGGAAACTCCACAGGACAAGGAAGAAAGCAAACGTGACAACTTTTGAAAAGCACCAGCGTGATGGCTGGGACATCTCTCTGTCAACTCAACAATAATGCCAGAAAAAGAAAATTGTGAAGACTCATATGGGATTTTACTGCATGCAACATCTGTCAATACAGATTTATGACTAAGATGCCTTGTCGAACCAGTTCAATAAGATTCTTGCAAATTACAAGTTTGACTAATAAAGGCTGAAAAAAATGCACTAAAATGAGATACCTCACAGACTCAATCAAGATGCTTATCAGGCCATGAACTATATTACAGTCAACAGAAATGTGATGAGACAAGGCTCTTTATGAGGATACAGTATCATGAGTGCTAACAGTCACAGGCGAGACATATTCAGACAGGACAAATTGTTAACTGTGAAAGTAACTTGTAAACAGAACAATCTGGCATCAGTTCCCTCAGAGAACATGAATTTTACAGATTTGTCTCTTGTGATCTTAAAATCTACAGAGAGAAGATATCCTTCTGTGGTACATGCTGAAATGATCCAGATTTAATGCGAAAACCAACCAAACCACATCAAGAAAGTCAACAAAAGGCTTTGAGAAGGAGAAAGGTTGCCTCAAATAATATTTCATCTTCTTGAAGCAGTTGAGGAATCCAGACACCCTCATTCAGAAGCACATAAGCAAAGCTGCTTCAGGAGCTGGTAAAAAGGAAGAGAATCCTCTCATTACCCCTATAATCAGCTGGGCTACAGTGAAGACACTGTCTTCAGAATCAAAGATTGAAGTCTGTTTTAAAAGCGGACTAAAAAAAAAAAGCATGAAGGGCACAAAGAAGCACATCAATACACACCTGTACTTAGAATGACTACAGTATGAGGAGTGAAGGCCTTGCCCCTATTCTCTAATTTTTTTCTTCTTTGCAAAAGATAAGTCATAGCACCATAGATTGGAATCTGCCTGTTCTGGAGTTTCCCGAGTCCACTGAAAACCAAGACAAATTGGACTGCATCTGTGTGGCCTTTTATAAGCTACAGTCTTTAGTGATGCACAATGGACTGGGAGGCTGGGCTAATGCCAGCCAGCAGGAGAATTAAAAAGGAGAAGCAAAGTTTCCCTATAATGCCAGAAGTAAAGAGATGTCACTCTCCATTCAGAGGAGCTGCTGTGAGGCACAGAAAGGCTCAGATTAGTAAACATGGGAGTGCTCAAACAAAGTTGTTTTGTTCATATGCAAACTCAAGGACTCCTGCAGCATGAGTCTGAATTGATCCAGTTACAGACAGAGGAATAAACTGTCAAGTTCAAACTTATGGGCAAACAGACTATTTACTACTGGGTAAATTTCACAGAGAATTCAAAGGTCGAATCTCTCCCACAGTAACTGATGGTTATATGGTTGCTTTCCCACTGCAGTAGCTGAGATGTAATATAACCCCTTGTCCAGCGAGCGAGAACCTACCTCAAGCTACCGTGCTTCTACTGACAGATAGGTGTGAGTATGCACCCTTTTCCACCATGTCAGAGCACGTGATGGGGGATAAAAGCTGTTACCCTGCAATAACTTTTTTGTCTATAGCCCAGTTATAAACCTAGGAGTGGCTTCTGATCCACAAGATTTAATTAGAAAGAGTAGGCACTGTCCCACGCTTCTAATCTCTTACCTGCTTCTCGTATGTTCCAGTCACTACAGCTTTCTGGAGGCAGCTTTGTTAGCTCTTAGTAGTCTGGACTTAATTGCCCACAGCACACACATTCTCCAGTTCCTTGCAGAATAACAGGTTGCTGGGTTTGAGTCACAAGTATCTATATGCAAGTCTCCTTACCTCGATTGTGCTGCAAGAGGACAATAGTGGGATTGACGATTGTGGTAGAGGGATAGGCAGAGGAAGACTTGTTGATTGAAGTGAAGGAAGTTGGATAGTCAGTGCCAGTGCCAGGCTGGGGCACTTCATTTAACACAGGACCTGAGTCCTGAAAAGGAGAGCAACATATCATTAGCAGCATGCAGAAGGCTGCTACACTGTGAAAATCTGAAAAAAAAAAATCCCACAACATTTTAAGCTGAAGGAGAAGCATAATCACAGCAAATTTAGTAAAAAAGGCATAAGCATGAGTGTTACCCTGCTCTTTGTACATACGCTGCTCATTGTTAATGCAATTAGTTTGCTAAGGCAGTACTATAATAATTTGGTGTTGGGTTTCACAACTCCAACCCCAAAAGGAGGCACTAAATTCATCTGGCAGACTGTCTGGAGCAAACACAGGGTGCCAGAAGTGACCAGATCTGTTTGGGGGGGTGAGGAAGACACAGACATCTTTCCCCTGATACACACGCACACACACATTTGTTTTAGAAGTATTCCTTATAGCAAGACGTGCAAAACTCATGCAGTTCTGTAGCGAAACATTATCATCGCAGCTGGTTTGGTAAGGAAGGTCCCAGAAATAAGGTTAGTACCATCACTCAAGAGACAAGTGTGACACCTACCTGGTTAAAATAGTGAAATTTAAAAAAAACTGATAAAGGGTAAAAAGTAGGACTCTAGCAAGTAAGATACTCAACACCTCTTCGCCGCTGGAGCATGGATAGCAAGCTGCTCTTGCACTCTTAAAGCATCCCGCTCCATTATTTACTTATTTCACACCCACCTCTGGTATCACCACTGCTCTGGTTGTTCTGTAGAAATACATGCTGTGGCAGCAGGGAGACTTTAAAAAGTAGTTATCTTTGAAAAATCTCAGTCCAGGGATACTGGGCTTTTGGTGGTAGTAAGAGGAAGAGCTAAAAAAGGGATGACAACTAAGATGGTGTGTGGCAGTTTAGGCTGAGATTTTTCAAAGCTTCTTAAGGAATTTGGACACACAATTACCATTAATGGGGAATGAGCATCCAAACAAAGAGAGCACGGAACGGCATACCAGATTTTTGCACTCCTGTTACTCCACTGTCAGACTGAAATGCTACAGGCCACTGCTCTATAAAACGGAGCTGAACATTCACGGGGATTTTCATCACTATTAAAAAAACCCTGAATATGCACAGAATATTGCTCCAGTAAACTCCCTACTCCCAGCTTTTCTGGCCAAGTGCAGCTCAGGGCCCTTCATAGCCACCAGTGCTAGGGTAAAGGACTTACAGGATCAGGCAGGGGGCTGACCAGGGGCCAGCAAGAGGACTGGCACCAGAGCTCAGAAATAAGTCACAGTGAGAATCGGCCATGATCAGATCAAATATCAACAGTCTCTCCAGTCTAGAGGGGAAATAGGGAAGAACAATCCTGTTCTTCTGCTGGATGGAGGCAGTCTTGCTCCAAGCAGCATCTGATCAGGCCACAAACATTTTATGAGAACAGAAAAGAATCAAAGGTCTTCAGAAATGGGTGTCCTTAAGAGAGAGACCCAGCCCCCTTTTGCTGGCTGTGATAATACTCCAAACAATGCAATTTGGGAAGGGGAATGGGAGCCAGGGAGTGGTGTGAGAGAGTTGGGTTTGAGATTTATTAATTAACTAAAACATAAAGAACTCCCAAAGAAGAGGGATGTAAGATCAAGATAGGCTCAGCAGCCCCAGCTAAGTCACCAAAGTGGGTGAATAAAGATCATTTAAATCATCATGGAGAACAGCTTTGTGACTACATGCCTGAAGTGAGCAAGCCCAAAAACGTTTCGAAACTCTCATCTCACAAAAATCAGATACAAAAAAAATTTCCACTACTCCTCTATGATTAGGATGCCTGCTCAATTTTTCTGGAGCCTGCAGATAGGCTCCAATTAGAAACAAAACAAAAAAAATAACCTGCACAAACCCTGAAACTTCCATTGTTCTCTGCAGTAAAAACCCACTGATTTCAATGGAAGCAGAAAGACCAATGCTGAGAACTTTTGCAAGTATCGCCTTTGGTTGTTTTTTCCTTTTTTTTCCCCCACATGCCTGTTTGCTAGATCCCTTTAGAGTCAGAAAGTAGAGAAAGCATCATCATGAGAGAAGGGGATTTCTGCTGAACTTACTTGTCCTTACAACCAACCATATTAAAAAAAAAAAAAAAAAAAAAAAATGGTGGTTGGAAAACTTCCAGTACAGAAGGGTCAGGTACTTTTTGAACTACTTTGTCTTAAAACCCACCAAATTAAAAAAAAAAAAAAAAAAAAAAAATGGTGGTTGTAAGACTTCCAGTACAGAAGGGTCAGGTACTTTTTGCCTCCTCTGCAACTTTAACTGAGAGCTACTTTTCCTCCTTGTCCCTGAAGACTTTTTAAAACAGGTGATAAACTTGAAGAAGAACAAAAGCTAATCCAAGAACAACACAGTAAATTCCAAGTTAAAACTGCTGTGGATTGAATTCTCCAAATTTTTCAAAGACAAACACTCTCCTCCTAATCTATCCCATAGCACCTACAAGCCTGGAAGACTGTTAGGTCAGTAATTGATATTAGTGTTTGCATTGGACACTGGCAGCAATCTTACATTGATTCCAACAGGGATTTCTGTAGAGACCATGCAGTCTTGTGGCTCCAAGTGGAACAGAAAACCAGCCCTAACCTTGAACTGGTCTGCTGTTGCTGCTTTAAATGTTATTCAAACATAATTAAGGATGCTATTAAAAGAGTCTGAAGAGATGAGTTAGTTGCAGCTATTCTGTTTGTGCAGAATTCATTATTCTGATAAAATCCTGTGAAGATTCTTGAGGTGTGCATCACCTAGCAGAACGGGCACAAAGGGATACAGTCAAGTACTGTTGTGAGAAGGCAACAGAAAGTTCAAAGCTGTACAAGGCAGGCAACACGCATGCACTAGCACAGGATGTAAACAAGGTTTCAGTTGTCATGCCACGGGCAGAGAGTGAGTCATCACTCCTCTCTCCAGTTTAGTATTGCAAGAAGAAAGTAATTTTAATCTGGGAATACAAATTTAGGAAAAGGGCAAGGAGGGTAGTTGGCAAGCTTACTGTACGTGAGATGACTCCAGTGATTTCAGGCTTCAACTCCCTGTGCAAAGCCCCCGTGACTGGAGGGACAAGTGAAGGTGGTGATGAGAAGAATGGCAGTTTCGGGTAAACAGAGGGTAATGTGCCAGATGCAGAAGGTGCTTGGTTATGGTGGGAACCCCTCTGGAGATGTGGGGGAATGAAATCATCTAGAGTCGGAAAAGTCAAGGGTGAGCCAGGAGAAACAGTCTCAGGGATTACGGAGCCTTGCCCAAAAGGAACCAGAGGTGGTGGTGGAGTGCTGGAGCTCCCTTCTTGCTGTCTGTCTGGATTAACCTGGAGGAGGGGGACTACTATAACCCCAGACTGAGCTGTGGTGGTGGCAGTGGCATCCTGTAGGAAACAAGGTGTTGTTATGCAATGGGGGAGATTGGTACTTTAGTAGACTATATGCAGCCATACAGTGTCATGCAAGGATGCACCCAAAAAGGCACAAAACCCCAACAGATTTTCTTTCCTTAAGAGACATACTTCAGTCTTGCAGTCCTGGCCACATGAACACACTTGGTTTTTCACAAAAAATCTACCATCCCTCTTCACCAGTTCTGTGCAGCGAGGGTAAATCAAACCACACAACAGCTCTGCATTCACCATTGCTTGAAAAGCACTAACTGTCACATTACATTCTGTTTCTTCTACACCTCCCTAAACCAGAAAGATCCTCACCAGTCCAATCCAACCCCCTACAAACACCACACACGCACAAACACACAGATCAGTGTCAAAGGGGTGCACATGGAGCATTAAGTATTATCGAGTAGAAGACCAGAAGACTCAGCTGGCACAATGAGTGCTCAGAAATTAGGGAGGGGGGGAATAAAGCATTAAGGGAACGTTGTAATGGATTAAAGAACCGTTCACACGGCTGAAAGAAAACAAGGTTATGGAGAAAACATGTACCATGCTGCGTCCCATTGCCTTGTACGGTGGTTGTCGCTGCTGAGTAAGGTAAGGCTCTTTTTTCATCCTGTCCTCTGTGGCAGCTGTGCTCTGGGGCTCTAGCACTCTGTCCCTCACAGCTTGCAGAGGTGACGACTGAGTCCAGGAGGGTTGGCCCGCACCATAACTAACTGCGTCTTTACTGAGGACAATGTAAAAGTATGGCCTGGGAGGAACAGGAGGAGGAGGAGGAGCAGGAAGAGACTTTCCAGTATCTGTTACAGAGGAAACAATGTTGGTGGCTGGTGCCTGAGTGAGCTCAGCGCCCAAACTGGTGCTGGCTGCTGGGTCATGTGTGGTGCCAGTGGAATTTTCAGATGCGGCTGAGCAAGTGCTGTTAGATAAACAAGCTACATATAGTTTGCTGACCTTTTTATCTGCCTTCGTCTCATGACTGGAATTCATTCCAGCCTTACTACTGGGACCTGCCCTGTCGGGGTTGCGTTCTGTGGATGATGCATCTGATGAGGAGTGACTTTCCAAGAGTGGCTGCCCAGGATGCACCTCATCTTTGGGGCCTGAAGAAGGAGAGTGCCCTGCTGGCAAGCCTTGCTTCCCACTGTGGATAGCCCCATAGGGGGTAGGTGATGAGAAATAACACCGTGCACTGGCACTTGGTGATGCACGCTGCATATAAGGCTTTGGCGCATTCAGGTACACGCAGTCCATGATGGGCACTGGCAAGAGGTTGGTCACTTTAGTGTCAGTGCGAGGACGCCATGCAAAGCTTTCCTCTTTGGGAAGAGGAGGACGGGGAGGAGCAAGGGCCTGCCCAGGCAGAGTCAAGAAGGAAGAGGGAGAGAGAGGAAGCATCACCAAATGAAAGGAAAAAGGAAGGAAAAAATAAATCAATTCAAAGAAAGAATTTGGTCATTAGACTTGGGTTAAGCAGGTTTTAATACAGTAAGATCAAAAAGCAAATACAGTATCTGGAAGGCCAGCGCAGATCTCTCTCACATACAGCATCTCACACATTCTCTCTTTCTTTGCACTGCTCACTGCAGCACGCAAACTTTACCCAGCTCCTGAGTCCCTGCCTACATGCGTCTCTCTCAGGCTGGATAAATCTCAATGCTGTATTGTTTTGAGAGGCCTGCACAGCAACACCCACCATGCCCCTGGAAAAGCCCAAGTCAACATTCAACATGCTGGCCAACTAAACCCAGGCTCATGCCTGTGAAACTAAGTGAGTCCCAGTACTGGGGACATCTGAATCACAAAGCCAAATTCAGAGCTCTAGGCCATCTCTGTGGGTCAAGCGCACTGCTGAAAAACGAATGTTGCAAAGTTTCACCAGTGCCAATGAGAGCAGACATCATGTCAGTACTATAGCCTGCCTTGACTTAGCTGGCTAAGTAAAAAGTCAGCAGTTCTTCCTTCTAAAAGCCAGCTCTTCAGGATTTTTCAGTCCTAAAAATGCTTTCAGGAAGACCAGAACAATTAAAGTTTCTTGAGGAAATGAGTTTATAAGAATTTGCCTCCAGAATCAAGATACCAACAGAGAAATCCTGCTTCTAGTAAATAAGAAAAATAAAACCTTTGCTCTTCTTGGTACTTTGCAACATATCGGTTGCTAACTCTACAAATGCCTGCCAACTGCAATTGCAACTCCAATTACAGTGAACTTTTTTTGAAAGCCTAACCATTTTGAAATGGTTAAAATAACAGCAATAGAGAGGTTTTGTTTTATTTATTGCTTTGTGCCAGTAATTGAAAACTATAAAATACTGAAAGGAAGAGAATTAAAACACCCACCTAGTAAACAGTAACTCCCTCCATTCTTGCAAATTAACCCTCCAGAGACTATGGAAGTAGGTTTTGCACACACCCTGTTGTCATATCTTTACGGGCAAAGGCTGGCTAAACAAACCACTACTAAAATGGCCAAAACCAGAGAATAAAGATGCCTTAGCAGCTTGCAACATTCAAATCTGGATAAATACCTCCTTTAAAAGTCATCTGCGTATGACAGCTTGTGGCCTGCACCTATTCTTGTTACATGGATATAGACCTAGAATAGCTTCATAAAATTACAGCTGCTGTCCCAAAATCTACTGTCCCCGTGCTGCCTCTCTTCCACCCTCTCCCCCTTCCCTGATGTGTAAGGGAGTAGAAAACTGGGTTAATAAGTCCTCCTTTCTAAGGGGCTTCTGCTTCTGGAACAGGCTCATTCTTTTTGATTTCTTAAGGACAGTAGCTTCAGCCTGGAGATTTCAGAGTGCCGCAGTATTTTCCTGGGTTAGGCGAAGCCTCACTTTACCACTACATAGTATTATCAGGAAACAGTAATTCACCACCTGCAATTGCTGTTTCCCGTTTTCTTCCATTTCAGCTTAGAATGGACAGCAGTCCTTGAGACTTCTGTAAGAAATACCATGTGCATCAGTGAGCTCTCTGATCATCAACAAGATCAAAAAGGGACTACAGGAAGCTGTAAGTATCAGGAAAGTAAATGGTTCTTTCCTTCAGGGTGCCACCCCTTCCCATGCCTTCATCTGAGTTGTGCCTGCTTCCACTTTCACTCACAGTTTCAGGAATGGTGTCTGTCCTACGGCATCGCTGTAGGTCACTGATGGGAGCAGTCACCCTGATAGGGGATGAGGCTTTAAAGGGAGTCTTTCACACAGGAAAGTGGTTTCTAATGAAGGGTTTTCTTATCAGCTTTCAGACTGCTTCTGTGCAGACCAACCAAACAAATGAAAAAGGATGAAGTTACACCTCTCTTAACAGATTGACTTTAACAATTTACCTTCAGGTACAAATAACCTTTCCCTGTTGGTTTATATCAGTTACAGAGCTAAAACTGAAAGGCATTTCCTCCAGTATCTTAATGTAGGGTGTAACTCTGCTTTCAGCCTGCAGCAACCTCTAGGAAGAGGAACCAACATAAAAGACAGAACAGTGATAGATGGCTACTTCACCTTTTCTTTCTTGCAAACAAATAGCGTTGTCCTTGTTCTTCATCCACCAAGGAAATACTGTGGCATGCCTGAACCCACGAGCAGCACAGCACTCTGCTGACATCAGTGTTGTCTCCATTTTAAAAGCAGGAAAAGCTGAAGCACAGCAACTTACCCAAGTCTGCAGCAAAGTCTGGAGTTCAACCCAGGACTCCTGACCATGAATCCAGTGCTTGAACCCAGAAGATCACCCTCAGGATCACAGAAGAAAGGCTTACCTGCGGCTTACTGTCTGAGGAAAGGTTCGGACGCACACTCCTATAACCCTTGGCAGCCAGAGAAGATGGTTGGGCATCCCCATTGGCATCAGTGTTAGATGATGACCTCCAATCATCTATGAGGGGAAGGAAAACTCAGATCACAGACAATTCCCTCCAACTGCAGGACGAGCAAAAGGAGAGGACACTTTTCTTCCTTTTTTTCCCTTTCTTCTTTTTCCAGGCAAAAAGAAATGCTTCCAAGAAAGCAACAGAAGCGACAACATAAGCAGACAGTGTTTGTACCTGTTTCTGGGTTTTCTGGCTCCAGACCTAAGCATTTCACAGAAAGGAGGGACGGAAGAGGTGAAAGTGGATGACAGGCAAAGAGAAAAAGGAAGGGGACAAAAAAATAGACCATTAACATTTACAGAAAACATGCACCAACTGAAGTTAAGAGTCAAGCTACTTCATTTCACACATAAAATGCTTTCTGACAGGGCTGCCTAATTACCATAGAGACCAGCCCTAAACATGATGCCCTCCTTGTTTCTGACCTTTGTAAACACAAGGCAATTCATTCAGAGCAATGAAGAAACAATTGTTCATTGACATTCTTACTTCAGAGGCAGAAAGGCAGCTCAGCTAGCGACTTTCTAAAGCTGCAGCTTGACATCCAAACACCACAAATTACTGGAAATGTAGAGACCCCATATTCAGCCATGATACAGGCTATGAAGATTTATCTATCCTTATCAACATTGCTGTGTATAACTAACTGAGATAAAGGACTGCCAACAAATAGATCAGGTTTTGAGGCTAAGTGCATGTGCGTGAAGGGAGTTATAAAATATGATGCCATTTTACAACCCAGTCCCCGCAGCTAGATGCATTGGTCTCATCATTTATTTACCCACCTCCCACTGGGCTTCACCACACCCCTCTACCCCTTTTGCTGTTTAAGTTATATGCAAAAATCTCTTCCAGCTCCAAAGTACATTTTATAAAGAGAGTAAGCAAAGGAAGTATTAATGAGCTGATTTCCATAGTAATGGGCTCGTTGCCATTCAAGCTGCTGGAAATTTATGAAGCCATCAACGGAAAGGAGAGAAGCAATGGTAGGGGGTAGGAGTGAAGAAATAGAGAAAGGCAAGCATGAAAAGAGGTTAGGTCACGGGTGAAGCAGGAGGAGGAGAAGACAGAGCAGAAAGCAGCACATTGGGGCTGGAATTAATGGAATTGCCCTTCCTTCAACAATACAGTCAGAATCGATGTATGCTTTTGCTTTCAGGAGCAAGTTTGACCCCCTCCCCCTTTAACAGCATCTTGCCTTTGGGAGTTCATCCTCTCTTCCAGACCCACGACATTGGCGAGGTTTGTTATGTTTTGCCTGTCTCCTACAATTAAGTAATTACACATCTGCTATTGAAAGATGGCAGAGCTCTGTGGTGACACTGCCTGTCTGGGATGCTATCCCTGCTCCCTTGACAACCCAAATGAATGCCTCTGTGCAAGTAGCACCACTCAGCCTCTTTCTGATCCTCCTCATGCCTGGGGGAATAGGAGGTGACAAGGTGACATGGGTCTGCCAAAAAAAAAAAAAAAAAAAAAAAAGGATTTGAGAGTTTTTGGTGTTCCTGACAGCAAAAGGGAGCTCTAAACAAACTTAAGCCAATGAGTCATGAAACCTGGGTCATGAAGCCTGCACTAGGAGAGAACAGGGGTCAGCCTCCCTCCACTGGTCTGGTTCTTGCAACAGGTTTCCAATTACGCCGTGGGATTTGGGGCTTTAAATAGTAGCTAAAAAGAGTCACCCCAAGACCCTAGACTGACCTTTTTTCGAGGTTATTGAGAGTAACATGTTCCAGTCAATGTTCCACCCACTTACTTTCAGTTTGCTCAACATTCTGAGGACAGGGCAAAGCAATATTCTGATTCTCTTCATAGGCTGGAGATGCCCGGAGGGTCACAGCTCCTTTTCCACTGCAGACTTTAGTGGGATCCATTTCTACAGGAAATGCACATGCACAGAGGAGACATGTTGAAACCAATGATACAAAGTTATTAGGAGCCATCAGAGCTCTGTGGAGTAATTTTGGCATGGCTGCCTCTGGGTGAATCAATCTAGTGATGTTTATGCAGATGAAGATTAGTTCTAGATTTAAAGTACTGAGAAATCAAAGCATATTTATATTCATGTTACTTCATGATGGTAGAAGTAAATTGAGTCGATGTAACAGAGCTAAGAGACGAAGAAAAAGGGATGAGTGTTTGAATCAAATTTCACAGGTCCATTTGCTTTACTTGGTCTGCTTTGTGTGGTGATATTGTACTAGCAAGGACATCCTACCATTACACCCGTGCCTCTGCTAAAGGCATGACCCAGTGGTATAAAACAATATGATTTGTGTGTTAAAGCATTAGAAGTGCCTTTTGTGCTGGACTGAAAAGATTAAAAAAAGAAATCTTTTGGCCACTGGAGGATAAAATCTTGTCACTATGCTGAATGTGATCTAAAGACAGAGCACTACAAGGCACCTTCTTGTCATTCCCCCATTTCATGGCAGTGTTTCATCTTCGGACACAGGAATGCAAATCCCCAAAACCAGAAGGAGATTTAATATATACCTGTTCAAACCACCCTGTGAGCCGGATGCCAGAGCATGCCAGTGTCCTTGCTGCGGCCCAATTCAGCACAGCTTCTGCGCGGGCTTACCTTTACGCATTTCAGTCTGTTAATTTGGGTCTTTAACTCCTGTCATTGTATGAAGTAGTACCAAACCAGTACTTCAAGGCTATCTTCCTCCCCTTACTTAAAATCCTTCCAGAGTTGTTTCCTCTAAGATATCTATAGGAACAATAGCCCTAAAGAGTCTCTCACTTATCCTATTTCCTTCCACATGAAAATACACCACCTCCATTTCTCATGCACTATTACTGACCTTGCAGCTGCCATCAGACTTCACTCTGACCTAGCTAAACAGAGGTGCTAGACCTACCATGACACCATGCAGGGAGCCTGAAGGGGTTCTGAGCACGGGTTCCATTACAGAAATAACAACATGATGATTTTTAGTTTTATGGGATGAGGATCATGCTACCTCTGCCCAGAGAGGGATGCAGTTCCTTTCTAGGAACTATTATTATGATGAAAGTTGTACCTTCAGACCAGACAAAGGGAACAAAGGCTTATTGCCCAAACAGCAGCCCATGTTTGTGCAGATCAATACTCCCTGGCCGATAATCAGTAAGATACCGTCCCAATAAATCCACACCAGTACAGGGCCTATGATGCCACCTCAGTTAGGGCTGCAAAACACACAAACCACCACCAAGGTGGCCACAATATAGGGAAACATCAATAGTGCCAGATGGTCAACAGCAGTAAGGGAAAAGACTGAATAAATGTCAAACACCTGGCTCCCGTCAAAAGCCCCCTACGCTGGAATCACCAGGGTAAAAGCTTTAGGAACTTCACAGAAAGTATAGCTTCAAATCCACACTTAGGACTGGAGAGAGGATGGAATTAGTAAGGATACTTTATCTGATGGAGTAAGAGGATACTTTTCTACAGTTCAGCCTTTAGTTAACTTAGGCAGCATTGAGGCAGCCTCTGTGAGGGGAAGGACTATCCACACATACATACCAAACGCTGCTTAATCTTTAAATATACCACTTTTGTACTCACACATCACAACTGATCACGTCTAAGGTCACATACACACCTGGTGAAATAAAAGTTGACTTCTTTGATTTTTGCATGGTTCAGATTGGGTCAGGATTCCTTTTGCCCAGGAACCGAGTTCTGGCTATCATTCCCATGCAAATACCACAACATGCAGCCTAGGGACCAGCTACAGACCCACTTTCAAAACAGAACACAAAGGTTTAAGCTCTGGGACTCTAGTTTCCAAAGTCCTGTAACTGAGACATGGACACACTGCTGGGAGTCACCAGGCCTGATTTAGACATCTCCTGTGCTCCTACATCTAGACTCCCTTCACAGGCACTGGAGAGAAATGGAAACATTTAGAGTTCAACATGCCATAAATGTCTCCATTATATTGGAATAGAATCAAATTTGGGAATCAAAGTACTTTTTAAATACTCATACATCATTTTAAACCTGTATACTGAATCAAAAGAACTAAAAATGTTTTTAAAAGGTTTGTAAGTAAAATATTGTCAGATTATTTCAGTTTGGGAGAAGACAAAGACTTAAGATGCTGACTTCCCTCACATCCAGCAGACTGTAATAAACATGACATTAGCACTGTTCTAGTCCAACAGAGCACGAGTGACAGATGAATAGAGTGAAGCACTATCAGCTAGACTAGTCTGACTGTCCAAATCCAGCAAAGAACAAAAATAATCGTGTACTTTTAGTGGAAAAACATGTGGTAGGAAAGCAGTGACAGACAGTGTAACATACTTATTTACCCATATAAAGATTCTGCAACGTCGCTGAGTGTTCAGAAAAACAAAACCACCCCACCATGCTGAACTATGCTTGAACCCGTAAAATACCATCTCTGACATCCATTTACTTTCATAGAGACTAAAGATACACAGGAAAAATTCTTTGGTTTATCAGGGCTTGGGTTCAAAATGAGACTGTAATAACAGTATTATTCATAATGAAGCATTAGTAGAAGAGCTTACAAAGATCCCAGATTCAAGTAGACACAATTATGTGCGCAGAGGAGCAGCATAATTAAGAACAGTGTATTGTGCCATCGAGAGCTAACTTTATTACCTACTGATGAAATCTACAGATCTGGAAACAGTGAGAAGAGGATGAAGCTGAAAACTAGCCAAAGCGTGTGGGTGAAGCGGGTTGGGGCGGGATGGGGGTGGAGAGAGAGAGAATGATGGCCAACTAATGCATGGCAGGGGGAGGAAGGAAGAGGATACCTGTAGGCAGCACTAGGTGAGGAGAACTTTTCACTTTCTTCACAGGGATTATTTTAACGGCAGAAATAGAGCGTGTACATAAAGGGACGTCAACAGCTGCAAACACAAAAGTGTAAATGGCACATCCAAAAAGGGAAGAACAGAGTTTGGGAAGCATGCCACAAAATTTTCTAACGTACTTGGAGACACAATAGCAGGAAATTTCAAATACAAAAGCAGTCCAGAGAACAGTGATGCAACCGTTAAAAATATCCCTTCGTTTGCCCTAATTCAAGATGTGTCTGTCTTATGCAGCATACAGAACTGCTTACTGAACTGACTAACTGCTGACTGCCACTGCGCTGCTGGCGAAAAGAATCTGGAAGCATTGCTTTTTTAGAAGCCATCAAAAAAATGTTAGTGTAATCATTTAGCTGAGATACACTACATGCAAAAATAAAAATGTTAACATTAATATGGATGAGTTAAAATAAAGTGGAAAAATGAGGAATCAAAAGTTGAGACAGGAACATGAAACTAGCCACATTACATGAACTCTGGATTTTATGGCACATATTTTACAAGCTCTGAAACAGAAGGAAGTAAAACATGAAATAATCTTGAAAATAGTCCCACGCCAAAGGGTAGCTTCAAAATATCCACTTCAGAAAAAAAACATCCATTTAAATAGGAAATTGAAGAGATTTCTACTGGACTCCATCAGCTAGCACACTAATTATTCTAGATGTAGTAATATAGAGGAAAACCATACACAGCACTGTGCAAAATTCTAGCTATTGTTACAGGACTGTTCAAATCAGGTGGTACTTCGTCTCTGCAACTCTATCACAGCTAACTAGGAACTCTTTTTAAAATGAAGGGGTGGGGGGGATGGGGGGTTGTGGTGAAAAAAGGCAAAGGCAGAACTACTCAGAGGTGAAGCTTAACAGGCTCTGCCAGGATAAACATCTTGAAAATCATGGCTTCATCAGAATAACTTGAGTTGTGCTCTAGATCGCTGCAGAGCCAGGATTTTCTCCTTTAAAGGCTATTAGCTTTTTGCACATACTAACTGGAAAATGCTAGATGCCTCCTTAGATTTCATGCCATCTCTCTCAGGCCTGCAAAACCAGGACAAAGAGGAATCACATTTCTAATAATTTACACACCAATATCGAGCACTGGGCCAGCTTGAGGGAGGCATTGACATCAGGGTGGTGTGTAAACCCCCTCTTGTGGCAGATCTTTCTGGTCCCTGGCAAAACTGGAGAGCACAGACTTCACCAACCTAAAAAAAGGGCTCTCAAGCAAAAGGATGGGGGAAGAGCTTGATACAATTTGCAAACCACATTTTGATGGGGTTAAATTCTTTTTTTATAAAAGAGGAACCCAAATTAAAGCCTGTTCTCCATGCTTCTCCCTGAGCACTGGAGTCCTTATGAATACAATAGATCCAAAATCCAAACAGCCTGTGGCTTAGGAAACAATTCCAATTCTGTTCTATTCTGTAACTGACTGGATTCATCCACCCACAATTCAGCCAAAATACTAACCACTGTAAAAAGGCATCAACGGAAAAGAAAGGAAATGAAACCAGCAGAAAACCAACTCACATAACCACATACTTTCACCCTGCCAAAACACACAGCATCTCTACAAAAAATTTTATGCTATAAAGCACAGTGCAAACCTGCTGATGTTAACATGAAGACTGGTTTGTTTAGGTAAGTTTGGGGTTTAAATTGTTGTTGCTCATGACAGATTTTTAAAAAATTATTATTACTAAATGATTATTTCCTGGTCTTTAATCCTGGGCTTCCCCTGAAGATCACCTCCCACTGAAGTTAACAGGACTCACACATAGGCACTCACAAACTCATGCTGCCTAAACACACTAAGATATTCACAGGTGCTCACACGCACCACAGGAAACGCATAGCTTCCCTCAAAACAGCACTAAAAATATACAGAGAGGCAAAACCAGCCTGCCACGCTTAAGAGACAAAGAACATTTGTTCAGCTAAGAAATGCTTCCACTGATGCAGTACAGCACAAGGCTTTTCTTGTATCAGTCACCAAGCAAACTAAATTTGGAAACCCCTGCTATAGTAAATGTCCGGGGAAATGAACCACATCACACCGCAGACATGCAGGGGGAGCTGCAGAGATTTCTCTGAAGCTCTTAACCCACCTTTTTCTTGTCCGTTGCTGCTCAGCCCATTTACAACAGTTTTTCCAACATCAATTTCTTTGTGTTCTGTAAGACAAGTGAAGAAGCAGATTACTCCTGGGCTAAAACCTCTGCAACTGAACTTAATCTACAACTATAAGGGGATGCCATGGGTCAGCACCATTTGATTCATAAACTAGGAAGTATTCCTACTATCTCAGGAGATATTTGCTTGGAGACACAAATCTCTCTTGGATGACACTCCTGTTTCTCCTTTCCCTTTGTCTACCTGGATCACAGTCCCTTTTAAACAGACTGTCTCTGTATGTGCATATGGCATCCAGCTCACTGATGAGATTTTCAAGAGATTTTTCCAATTCCACAATGACCTCAGCTGACGTGAATAAAACTGGCTCTTGTGAATTCAGAGAAATGCAGAAGACAGTGCTAGAAAGGACCTCCAAGGGTTATCCAAAGCCATACTCCTGACCTGTGGCAGGAACAAATCTACCTCTGTCACTGCTGAAAAATGTTTGCCTAACAAGTTCTTGCAAACTTACAGCATCGCCTTAAAGCAACCTGTTCCAGAGCTTCACAGCCTGGAAGCTTATCAATGCTTAAGCCAAATTCCCTGCCCATGTTTTTCAGATCCTGATTAGTCTCCTAGCTTTCCTCTGGACTCTCCCCAAGTGGTTCACATTTTTCTGAAAACATGGTGCTAAAAACTGGACATGATACTCCAGCTGAGACTTGATAAGGTGCCAAAATCAAGTGGGAATATTAATCCACGGGTCTTACATAAGGCACTTCAGTATGATGTCTGCTTTGTTTTTCACTCTGATTTAGCCTGTTACCTAGACAAGCCCAGAAGTTTTCGTCTCCCAACCACCCCCCATTTCTTGGTCCCTCATTTTTCTTTGAGCAGCTGATCTTTCCTATACAGATGTCAAACTTTGCATTCACCCCCCCCACCAAAACACATCAAATTATTTCAGATAATTTTTTCAGGTAATCAGTGATTATGAATTCTTGTATTCATAGGTGAAAGAAGCTGAAGTGACCTACTCCAGCTCATGTTTCTAGTAATTTTTTGAGCATTATGGGCAAAACCGAAATAACAAACACAATGCCGGGACACTTTTTGCTATAAAGCCATGCTGCTGTTGCCTTAGTCAGATTCCCTGAGCTTTTAAGGGTGTTGACTCTTTTTCTGGGAGGCAGAAGAAGAGTCAAAAAAAAAAAAATGGTACCAGAAACAGGCAGGAATATTTCTAGTAATAAAAAGGAATGCAAATGACAGCAGTGGAAAACAGCACAGACTTACCAGAGTTCATTGTGGTGGAGGGACTTGACTTTTTCACTTCTGGATTTTGTTTATGTCTGTTTAAAGTGGAAGGCAGAATGGTTACAGTATGTTTCATATCTGCCCAGACAGCACTGGACATGATGCCAAACTTTCATCACAGAAGTCAAGATAATAGTCACAGCTTCTTCTAAAAATTTAGTTTCAAAACCACCTGTTAATTTTTTTGCTGATAATTACCAGAAATTAAAGAGTATTTCCACCCAATATAGACATTATTTTCAGATTTTAAGACTAATCCTCAGCATTAAATCATAAGATACTGAGTAAAGCCTAGGAATCTATATATGGCAAAGTGCAAATCTGGCTAGCTTCTAGTATATATCATGTGCATCACCTTTAAGAAAAAAAAAAACCAACTTCAGTGAGACTAAAAGCTTTAAGCTAAAACTGTCAACTTAGACCACTGCCAGATTTCAAGGCGTTCTCTGTTGTACAGATCAAAGTCAGTCTCTCCTTTGAAAGATGTTACAATACAGAAGAGAGACACTTGTCGAAATGCGTATTAACTTCTGCACCAATCATCTCCAGTCCTGCAGTGCTACTGATACTTTCAGGATCAGACTGCAGTAAGTGAAGTTTTAAAATTAGAAGCTTTAAATTGTCCTGGGACTAAAGGCAGTGAAATTACCGACCCAAGAAAAACTACCAGATGGGGATCAGAGGAGAAAAAAGTCAATTTGCATGGTCATAACAGTCTATGGAGAAGAACTGTGGGGCCTATTCGTAGCCAGCGCCCACTCCTGTGGGGACTTACTATCTGTAGCAAACAAACAGGTTTCAATGTCACACCACAGATGTTGGTTGAATTGTCAAAGTGCGGCATTTCTGCAAAACAAGTCCATGTCTGCCAAGATCTCCCAAATCTCTAAAGGTCCTACGTTGAATTAGAAACCCTTTAATTTTGTGTTCCAATCTCTTTCCAACCCACCCCCCCTCAGAAGTTAGCACCAAACAGAGTGAGATCAAGTGTAACTCTGGCCAGTTGATGGCTTCCATGACACAAATAGAAATAGGTACATGAAGCTGCAAATTCATCTATAAACAAAGACCCTAATCTGTGAAGTATAGGGGAAAACTGCTCAGAAAAACAAGAAATTAAACAAGAGAGTTGGAGATATTTGTTTTCCTGTTACATGAACTGGAGGCAGCAGTGGGACAGAGGTGGAAAAGGTGTAAGAGGTGGAAAATGCCTTCAGGGAATTGAAGGGGGACGCCACGGTGGTAGAATCTACTGGATTACTTTTTCAGGAGACGAAGATAGGAAATACTAGCTCACGTGCCTGGGCAAAGGCAGAATCCACTGCTGCTGCAACCAGGTCCCCTTCCACACTGGCAGTACCCAAGCAATTAAACCCGAGACCCCATGCTTTATACTTTTTCAACCACCTCATCTCTGTTTAGAAACAGTGACATCAAAACTGCCATAAAACTCTGATTTCAGTGATGTCTTGTTGATTCAAGGGTCTCAACATCGCTTACAGTGTGAAGCACTGGCCCTTACCACAGTAAGAAAAGCATTAAGGGAAGAATTCATAACAAAAAACCCCATGATTATTTGGCCTTAAAGAACCAATTACTTTTCAAAAAAGTGATTTGAGGTTAAAAAATGAAGTGATTATTAAAGAAGTTTGCTAAAATTAAATGGAGGAGGTATACAAACTGTTTACAACTAGATCCAGAAAAAAGACTTTTCCATATATCCCCACACTTAGTACCAACTATGAAATTCAATTAAAATAACAACCGTTCAGTGTGCACTTACTGTGAAACTAATCAGCGCTATTCAAGCTCTCAAACAAACACCTACTTGATGCGGGTTCCCATACACAGAACAGGTTCAGTGTGCTCAGGGTGAGCAGTACCAGTTCTGAGTGCCTGGGCTGGTGCAACTCCAGAAACCCTGTTTAAAAGCTGATTTTGATCTGTTGAGGATCTGCATACAGATTGGCTGCATGCAGGCAGAAATAACTGCTACTTAGATTGAGGAAATTATGGTGCACATTTGGAGCTGAGAACATGCTTTGGTGCCTTTTTGCATCAGAGCAACAGTTATTCCACCTGTCTGCCATATGCTTAACTCAAACTGCATACTGAAGTCCTCTTAAGCCTATCTTAGCCCTGAGGCTGCTCTTAGGACCAGATACACAGTCCAGTCAGACAGCACATGTGTAGTGAAGCCCCAGTGTAGTGAAGCGTTGCCCTCTGTGGCCATCGGGAAGGTACATGCTCTAAGTCAGTGTACCATGTTTGGATGGTACGTCCTTATCCACAGCAATCCCTGCCAGATCGGCCAGACAGGATATGGGCTGTGGGAGTAAGTGGATCTGGAAACATTTGCTGCTCCCAGTTCCCCTTGAGAACTTTCTGTAGACACACATGCAAGTACACACAGCGGTACTTCAGAAGGGAACCTTTCAAAGAGAACCAAAAATTGGTTCAAGTCACTGTTAAAAAACACAGAAGCCAGTACTGTCAGATGAGGCAAAACAAAACACATTTTAAAAAGAAAAGAAAACCAAAATACTCCAAAACCTTGAAGTGTCTCCTTCCAGCTCCCTGCTCTAAGCAGCTAACCAGTGTCTCCTTGTCAGACTGGAATTTGTGCCTTTCCTGAAATATGACAGACATAGCAACAAAGGCTTCAAAGCTGCAGACATTCAAAACACAATGAAAGGTAACAAATTCCCCAGGGCATAAGCCAGCAGCTGTAACCCTGAACATGCCAATGTCGGCATGTAACATCCACCAACTCCTCGCCAGCTTGTTCATAACTCTAGACAGATGTTTAACACATCCTTCCTTCCTTTCACCCCCAGCAAATTTCTTCCAAGGCTGCAGCTCCTTCCCTACTTGGTGTGGAAAAGAGAGCAGCGCATTTAGAAGCCTATTTAGGAGGAATGCAGATAAGTGGCAACTACTTCTGCACAGCACATCTCTGTATTATCTCACATGCTCTAAACATTCAAGTACTCCCCCTACAATGGCAGGGGGTAACAAACAGCTCATTAATAGTTCTGAGCAATGACACACGCTCTTAAGTCCCTGGTATCTCAGCTAAGAGTTGCAGGCAGTGGTTATTTTTGGTGGTCTAATGTGTGTGTGGGAAAAGTAATTTCCTTTTCTTTCTTCTCTTGTTATTATTGATAGCTCTGATGACTTGTATAGGATTTTAAAACAATTGCTAAACATGAGATGAGCATTCAAAATTTCTTGGGCGGGTCCCTTATATTCCTGAGATTTGGACTCCTGCTTTATCTTTTCAGTTCTGAGTTTATTACATCTTCAAAGTTTTCTTTCCATATACAAGACCTTTATACAAGAGCTTTAAGTGTTTTGTGCCTGCACTTAAATGAAAAATCAAAATTAGTATGATCTTCATTTAAATGAAAAATCAAAATTAGCATGATCTAGGAGTTAATGCTTTTGGAAAAAATGGTAATCTTTCAGATTTAGGGGATTATCACCAATCACAAAACTTACTTTTCACATGGTCAGGTGTCATACATCACTGACAGCACTCATTTGTTTAGCCTCTGGCTCAGACCCTTTCTCATGCTGCTACCAATAGTCCCTGACCCAGACGCTCTCTGCTCAACCAGCCACGCCAGCAACGTGGAGTCCCAAATCTGGGAAGAGGGCAAAGAGCCGCACCTTCTACAAGGAGGTTCCTCCGCTCAAAGAAACTTGCTGAAAAGCACATCTCTGCTGTACTTCTCACATTGCATCGCATAAAATGCGGCAAGAAAAAAACCAGCTAGAATACAGGAGGCAGCTTCAGTTTAACCCAGGCAATCATCTCTCTCCCCAAGTATCATTATTATCTTATACTGAAATACTGAAAGAAATATGTTGCCTGTCATTTTTATTTTAAGGGTTAAAGAATAGCCCGCCGTTCCTTCAGAAGACATTATGTTCCTACGAGTAAGTGTCAGGAAAAGACTATGAATAAGCAAGCAGTACACACAGTAGAATCATATCGACAACAGCCCCCTCACACTCCATCTAGCGTTAAGACAGCAGAGAGAGAGCAGTGAAAGCTCACTAAATGAAACAAATGGCAGCACAGAACACAAGCTTGGGTAAGGCACTCTTATAAATAATTGAACTTACAGCTGTTAGAATAAACAAATGTAGCACATTTCACATGCAGTATCTGTTTGTTGTTTCGTTTTTAACATGGTGCATGTTTGTTTCCTTCCTAATGGGCAAAATGAAGTTCTGGGGCATATGTGCTCATTTTTATGCAATTTGAGAGGAATGTGCTGCTCTTAAAAGTCACATAGGAAATGTGAACTAGGAGATGTGGCTTTAAGAACTCAGACATGCTTTTGAACTAAGTCATCTTACAGTCATTAACTTCAGAGTAAACAAAGTTTAGCTGGAACCTGAGTTAATTCAGTTCAAGGTCACCCCTTTTGGAGCAGGGGGCAGAAAAGGATCTCCTGGGTCATCAGGACTACTCCCATGCTATTGCAGGCAACTGTGTCATACAACCCTGTACAAGAACATTTCACATTCCAGCTTAAAACTGGTAAGGTTTCCTGCCTCTACCACTTCTCCTGGAAGCTTGTTCCAAAATTTCTTCCAGAATGCTGTTTCTGATTTGCAAACTAAATTTTATTCATGAACAGCTACAACTAAATTGTTTCGCACCACCACAGTTTTCCTGCAGCTCTTCCTCTTTGTGCTCACCCCCATCCATGCATTTTTAGAAGGCAAATGTGCCTCCAGGTCTTCACTTTGCAAGCCTGTAAGGAAGCATTTCCAAAACAATTGATCTGCATGTTGTCACACATCTCATTAAAATCTGGCAAATAGCAGAAGCTTTTAAAAGGTTGGCAGTCCAAAGTCTAAATTCTGCTTAATGTCACAGAACCAGAGAACAAAGCCTACAGCTGACATGCCCAACAGCCGAAGAGCAAGGTTTCAACGGTAAATCAGCTTTTTTCGGTCCATCCTAATTCTGGCCTGTTTACTAAAACCAATTCTACAGTCAGTGCTAGTTCGGATAGTGGTTTGACATCTACAGGAATCTTCCTGCAAAGAAATCAACTGAAATACTTCACATCAGCCACTGAACCTTTATTAAGCAATAATGACTTATACATTACACCTGCAGGATTGTGGGGAAGGAAGGTGGCTCCTGCTTGAGCCATCAACCTCCTGCTTTGCTACAGACACAGGGCTTGGAAAACAACCATCCAGAGGGCTGTTTTGCACAGAGCAGAGAGAAGAGTAACTCGACATGCAGTGCATCACCAGCTGCCTCTGGGTAAGTTAACTTCTCTTATCAGTAGTCTTACAGTCAAAAACATATCTTATCATGACAATGGATTTAAATACTCTGCACCCGGGCATTGAATTCTTCCCAAGTCTGTCATGACTGCCCTCTGTTTTTTGTATTTGATGGCTGAGATCATGGTGACAGTAGTGGTGGCTGATATATCATTCGTGTCTGCTACAAAAACAAATGCCTTCATGCCACACCCATATGCCCAAGCAGCACACGAGCATCTTAAAACTTCAGAAAGAAAAATAAAAATTTCTAGGGTATTTTAAATAAAATCTTATATTCATCTTAGTAGAAGACACAAGGCACAGCATTTGAGAGCAGCAGAATCTGAGACTTCTGCTCAAATTTATCTGTGATACGTATGCTAACACCATGGAAGCACTTTACAAACAAGCTGATGTTATGTCCTATAAAAGGGAGCTTGCTGGGCACAGCTCTCAGGCTGCCAGTTCCAGAGGGAAAGCTGTAAATGATTTTAACAGCATACTGCAACCTGGGACCATGCAGGGAAACTGAGACATATGCAGGAGTTTGGGCAGGGAGCATGTAACTACTGAAATTGGGATTTATTTACTGTTAAGGGGTAATGACTTTGGTGACACCAGATTTACCTTTTTGCAAAAGGGAAATCTTTCAGACAATTTGCAATGAGCACACCTAGCCAAGAGGACACTGGTTTTAATACTTCAGCTGGAAGAAATAGAAGATTCAGAGTTCAAACTGTTGTGAGAGTACTTCTAAGAGCTGCGCAGCTGGGGTGCTCCACGTACACACTTAACTCTCTGTACACCTCTGCTGTGGGGCCACTTGTGCCCCTGCAGAACAATTGCTGTAAATAAACAGACCCAAATTCCAGAAGCCCTAATTATTTATAACAAAGGATCCATTCAGCTGACTGCAGGACCGAGGGACAAAAACACGACATTGCATTTACTACAGTGAATGGCATTCTATAAATACTATCAATTAGATCATCTGAACAGCATCCAGCAGCTTCTCTTGCATGATTCTGTATAACAAAGGCTACAAATGCTGTCTTCACCTCTGTCACACACTGTCAAACAGTGTAGTAAATAAGAGGAAGTTGCATTAAGTAGAAACACTAATTAGAGGTTGAGTAGTGTCACAAAGTTCAAATCCAGATTACAAACATTTCACAACAATGAGGAGAGATGATTCTGATGCATCTCTGACATACAAACCAGATACTTTAATACAACAGACCACCTTATACCATTCCAGACACATTCTGAGATTCCCAGTTGTGTGAGGCAGGGGAATTGTGCAGGCATTAACGAGTGCTCACAGTTGCAACCATGCCAAACCTTAATTTCTAATTATGACCTCTGCTAGACCTAGCTGTTTTGAAGCTCTGCGCAAACACTCCCTAAGCAACAGCTAACAGTTTTCAAGGTGATATTCCTATTTTATGCAAAGATGGAAGATTCAGGCCTCTAGTCCATGCAGCATCTGAAATCTGCTGAGCTGGCACAGTCTAACAAGATGCATGTATCAATCAGTCTTACAGGTTGCTTTTTATCATTTCAGAATAAGCAAAACCAGTTTGAGAGTTGGTCTCATCTAGACACATAAAGGGAACCACATAAAGCTAAGTCTAGCCAGCAGATATGGGGAGCCAGGCACACAATAGTTCCAGCACACCTTTGACAAGCCTAGGGATGCAAGTTGAAATTAGGTGGTGTCATTCTCCTTAGCCTTTGCCAATCTAGAGGCATTGTTACATTAGAAAAATTGCCAGGGAACCAATTCATCTACCTGAATAACAGGCACAAAAAGGCCCCAGCAAAACTCTGAAGGCTAATCACTGTCACACATCCAAGGACAGACAGCAAACTCATGCCTGCCAGGGAAGTCAGGCTGGAGTGCTGGCTTGCTAGCCTCGTTAGACTGTACTGCCTCTAAAGTCACCTACACGCTGGAATGAAGAGCACAGTGACTGCTCCTCTACTCAGTACTGGAAACACTCTAAGAAACCCAAACTGCTGGGTTAAGTAAGAGTGGCATTCAAAGTGACCACAGAAATAGCAGAAAGTTACACTCCAGAAGGCAGTCCTCATCTTCACTTCCCTCTAACTCCTCCAGCCTCAGGTGACCAAATTCACATATTGCTGATAACTCCACATTCATTCTCATCACTTCCATTTCAGCAACTGCCTCAAACTCAGCATTCAGGAATTCCTTTCAATCCCTCCTTCCAATAAAAAGCAGTCAAGAGAAAGGTCCAGTCACCAGAGAAAGGAGGAAAGGACCTGCTCATTTCCTTTAAAGACAACACAAACCCATTTAATGACTACCTTGATACTCCCCCCCCCCTTTTCAAGCAGCAACTGGAAATATCTATGCGAATGGAAGAAGCAATCTAAAACAATCAATGTGTACTGCCCCAACAGACCTACCCACTCAGCGCACCAGTGCTACATAAAGTCCTGGGAGTTCAGTTCACTGCAGCTCTAGGAGGGCTAGCTTTGACTGACTAAAAAAACATATCAGTGTCCTTACCTTGATTCAGGTTTTTCAGTTAACGGTGCCATTTTCTTAGTCTCTTGACTTCACTCCATAAGGGGCATGAAAGAGTTAAGGAAACCTTTCACTGTGTTGGCCAGTCACTTGGCTGCTGAGGTGTAACTAGAAATTTGTGGCGGCATCTCTTTCTGGCACCTTAAATACTTTGCTCCTCCTACCGCTGTGCTTTAATTAGCCAGTTGGTTCTTAGTCACCTCATCCAGTCACTAGGCTTGCTCACCGTCAGCCACCCCCACCCAGCCTGTCTGCCACTCCCTTGTCACTGTCATCACGAAAGACATTGACTTTTCCTGCAGCTCGGGAGCTGGGGAAAGAAAAAGAGTTTAGAGGTGACACTGCGTGGTAGCACAGGTATGGGATGCACTTCAGAAACAAAGTGCAGACCTTGAAGAAACGTTACAGTACACAGAAAGTACTTGAAGAGCTTTTTTTTCTTTTTTTTTCTTTTTTTAAACCAGGTGGCACCTGCTTGTCAAGGAAGGAATATATTCATTAGCAGTGGACATGGCAGATCCTGTTTCAATGGGTAGGAGCTGAAGGGGCAGCTAAAGCTTCTGCATTTCGCAGCTGAGATTTGTAGCATAAATACCTGACATGACACAAAGAGAAACTAACCCTGCTTGCATGGCTATTACTTATTATATGCCCACTCCATGGGCATCCTAACAGGCATCAAAGGAGCTTTTAAGTACTAGAGTGTCCCTAGAGTGGAGTGTCCCAATCACAGTGCAGCCTAGCTCACCTTTAGACAGCCTAAAACTCACACTGGAGTGGAGGTGGTGCCAGCTTTTAGGAGAGTAAGGGTATACTCACACATCTCCAGGCCTGGGCAGCCTGATGGTAAGGAAGGGGAGTAGCAGCACAAATGACTGGGACAAAGACTTCCTGAAATCAAACCTTGGAGATGGGCTCATGCAAGACCAAGAGGTAGCTTAATAATGGAAATAATTTAAAGGAGACCCTCAAGTCTCTTGGTACTGTCACTTTATCACCAGACCACAGTAACCAGCACACCAAGCACTGCTGGCTTTTGTGATTGACACTCCAGACTGTCTCTGCCTGCAGCCTGTCTCCGGATTTTGATTCCTCAAATATGCATGTACAGGCAGTGATCTGCTGCCAAATTCACAGATTGAAAAAATGTACTGAAAATTATTGCAAGGCGAGTATCTCAGCATTCAAACAAGACCTAGAAAACAACACAGATGTCAGGGGTTGCAAACTGCAGAAGAGTGTAGGGCAAAGGTTATGATGTGGGTCAATGCTTACTCTAACTGCAGATTCCATCAGTGAAATGTTAGTGAAGGACACAGACCAAAGGTCTCCAAACATCTACACACATAAACGCATACCGACGCACTGTGAAATGCTGATCT
Source organism: Buceros rhinoceros silvestris (assembly GCF_000710305.1). Taxonomy (NCBI): domain Eukaryota; kingdom Metazoa; phylum Chordata; class Aves; order Bucerotiformes; family Bucerotidae; genus Buceros; species Buceros rhinoceros. The sequence goes on along the minus strand of NW_010417645.1, from coordinate 27,602 downwards.
GCAACACAAGCTCTCCTTTTTCATCCCCAATGCACCTTTTAGCATCCCAATACTTACTTCCCACTAAATGAAGCATTTAATTGTTAGCCAATATAACACAACTCTGACTTGGTATATTGGCTAAAGGGCCAGAAGAGGTTGGAAAATGCTGCTCTCTCTCACTTCATTTAAGACCAATCCTATACTTCAGTGTGAACACACTGCTGGTAGTTCTAATTAGAGGAAAGAAAGGGCCCCTGAGCCCACATTTACTACAACATCCCAAAAGACTAATATTGGGGAGCTCATACCTGGGGTTTTAGTTTCATTTACCCCTACAGATAACAGAGGTGATTTGTAAAACTTAGCTCTGGATGTGGTTTTGATTCCAGTCCCTTTAAAAGTAAGGTTTATTTGGTTTGGGTGAGGAGGAGGAAGGGTATTTCAGACATATCAACATTCAGACTAAAGGATGATGGAAAAGAGTATGTTTTTAATGGTCAGACCCTAGTGTCCTCTCTGGAAAAAACCCAACAACCCAACAAAAACCAAACACACACAAAGAACCCACCCCCAAACTCCACGCTGCTCTCAAAAACAAACCACAAAAGCCAACAAAAAAGCCCACAACTTTGTCTAGAGTAACCTCTGGGGTCAATGCCAGCTCCAATTACTTGAAACATACTTGTTTCTACAACAGTACACTACAGGAGACCTCCCTCACCACCCAAAGTTAACATCCTTGATGTCCTACAGTCTGTCATGGAGCCTGGACCACACGAGGGTGTGTCAGTTGAAAGCTCTGCTTGCTGTGTAGCAGGGGTTTATAAACAAGCCTCTGATAGTTTGTCTTCAGGTAATAAAAATGAGCATGACTAAATGCTGAGTGAGTAGAAATCATACTGTAAAAATAACAGCTAGTGAAGAAAAGAATGGCACCTAGGGGAGGCAGAGTAGGGAAGGATCCAGGGGCTGGCTCAGGTCCAAACTTAGGTAGGAAAGTTCAGGTCAAGAATTGGGTCTGAAACACCACTGGTCTTTGCAGAAACCAGCTTAGTCACCCTTCAAACAGCTTGGCAAGGAGGGAGGAGTTTCTGCTACTTACAACCACTTGGATGAAACAACAAATCTTTGCAGGATTTGCTGTTCCACTTGGTTGAAGGGAGAACTGGGCAACAAGCTTTGCACAGCTGGATGGCCACATAGCATGGCTGTTACCAAAGTCAACCCTGAGCACAGGACAGAAAGCTTTATGAAACATTGCTGTTTTGCCACCAACCCACAGTAACAGTGTGCCACACACTGCAATTTTTCTGGCACCTACTGCGGCACAACCAGTGCTGTATTTTCCCCCCACAATACTCCTGTCTTTGCTAACGACATCACAACAGCTGAAGGAAATAGCAAAAGGGACAAAACAATGTGCACAACAAAGGAAGTATTTGGCATATTAGGGGCAGGTGCCAGTTCTAGGATGTCCGGACCACTGCTCTACAAGCCACTAGGTAAGCCTACCCTCTTTACGTTTGTCTTGCTACCAAAGTCCTAAACAAATTCCTTCCCTGGATGAAGTGGGTTGTTCCAGTTATAAGCTACCCTGGAAAGTTTGCTGCACAATCCATACAGTTTCTGTGTGTCGATAAACGCCACACAGCAATACTAGTTCTTTTACGCCATCCCAATACGCCACGTGTCTAGGCTTTGCAGCCACCGGAAGAGATCAAAGAGATGCTGTTGCATGCATTTTAGAAAAGGAGGTATTTTTGATAGATCTGGGATGATGCTAAGCAAAAGTCATTGAGTTTACTTGGTTCTGCAGATGGAGAAGGCAGGCAAGAAGACTTACACCATACTCATGCTTTTAGTTCAGTTCCCTCTGAGCTCTGGGGTTTGAATTGCAAAACAAAAATCAGCCAAAATAACACCTTGCTGCTAGAGTTCCACCCAATACCATGAATGAGCGCAAACTCATTCACCCAGAACCCTCACCCTGCTGGTCCAGAGCTTCTGCTTTGTTACAAAACATCCATCCAAGTGGTAGTTAAGATAGATTTACAGCACCTTCCCTGCTATCAGATGAGCCCTAGCTTGCCCCAAAGCTCCCAACACCCAGATCCCCCGGATGCCTCAGACCTGAGCCCAAACTCTGCAGCTCAGTCCTGCCCAGCTGAAAGCTATGGGAACCAGTGTACCTGCAGAATGAAATACTGCTGCCAGCAGCTCCTACAACCTGCCAGGCAGCTTAGTGCAACTGCACAAGGACTCAGGAAGCACTTAGAGCCGAATCTGCATGGCATGAAGGGGTTCAGACTGTCACCAGAGACTAAGCAAAACTCCTTGTAAAGATGTATACAGGCCTTTTAAGAGTTCTAGATAGGAACTTAATCTGCCAGTAGGAGCAAGCCTGCAGGGCACAAGAGGTTAAGGGCTAGCAAGAGGCCCTTGTAACAATAATGGGTGTATTAATGCAGTGAAAGCACACAGCTTGCTAAGCGCACAGAGAGAACAGCACGGGCTCTACAACAAACTGCTAGAAAATTTTCTCCAACGGCTGAGAAATTGTTATAATTTGGCTTCGTTGCTGAAGACTGAAGAACTGTCGTGGTATCCCTTTGGGCTGTTGAAGGTAAGGGATATGCTGCAGGCTGGTGATGTCTCATTTAAAACGGAAAAAAAATGCTATCTGATAGGATCACAGTTTACCATGTTTTGGTATCTACAGCATCTTAAGGGAGACTTCTGAGAGAGGCATGGCTCTTGCTGCTGTCTTCTACTGACCGGAGAGCTCAGCAGGAGCTGGAATGCACTGCCTCGCACCAACACAAACTGGGAGCGATCAGCTGCTTAGCAGTCATCAGAGTAGCAGCTTCTCCCAGCTCCCACTGATCTATTCACATATTTAAACTCTCTTGCATAAAAGAAAGTACAACCTTGCCCACCTGCCTTGAACAGTTGCTGACCCTGGCCCAAGCCATTTTGTGGAAGTCAGGACCCGCTAAATACAACACCGCAGAGGAGAAAACATAGGGCTCAGCTATGCTTACCCAAGTCCTAAGGAAATTAATGGCAGTTACATCAGGTAATAAAAAAAATTCATCCTCAGCTGCAGCCTTGTACCCTGTACTGCCACTTCCACTCAAGCAAAATGGAGCAAAACTTGCCCGCCGTGATTCGTGTGATACGTGCCAAAGTAGGGTGTGGGACAGAAGGATTATGTCAGTGATCGCTGGATTGTGAGTGGCAGAACCCGGTCTCTGTTCCTCTACTTCAGAAGACCATCAATGGCACTTTGTATAACAAGTTTAGTTTAGGCCAGAGCCATCCTTACTGATCCAACCAGCACCTCATTCAATGAAAGGTACCACTGGTGGTAAAAGTAACAGAATACAGCCCAATCAACATTAAAAGCTTTTGTAATGGCACTAGCTGTTTACCAGTGCTCTTACACTTTGTGCTGTAGAGTTTAACCTCAAGATATGGTTAGGACAGAAATCATCTCCCATATGACACCCAAGGAAGTCGGGTTTTGCAAAATTATCTTTTTTTTTTTCCTGACTCAAAATACTCAGATACTTAGCATCATGTCTAGGCCAGCACCTGACCTTACTGCCTCTTCCAATGACGGTGATTTGGTAGGTTGTCTAGGGTAGAAAAGGAGAGGTGGGGGTGCAGTGAAGAAGGGAACTAGCAGAAGCAGCAAAGAAAATTCAGTCTGTGCTCTCTCTCCGTCTCAGTTTTCTCCTGTAATGCTTTTCCCTGCACCCTAATGCAAAAGACAAGTGAATATCAAATCAGGCTACCCACTGCTGATCTCTGTTCTCCAGGAACAGAACTACAGAGCCAAAATAAGCAACGTGTTTTTCAGTAGACAGGTCCAGGCACTCACGGAAATTAAGTTCCAGCAGTTCTGCCCAATGTACTTGCTATGTGTGTCATTACTAAATAGAGATTCAGCCCAAAACACCAGGGCAAGGAGCAATTTGGATTTGCCTCTAACTTGGCCAGCTGGCTGGAATTACTAACCAGTTACATTTGTAACTATGAAAGCTAATGAGAGAGTAATCATATCTCACAGTTCATAGCAGAAAGTCATGCCTTCGGGAGTTAACGAGTGTTTAAGTTCCCCCTTCTCGTTGATTCCTCTCCCTCAAACTGTGGCTGCCACAGGTTTGAAGGTTTCACTGACTTCAAATCTGTCCTCTAAGAGCAACACGTGGGTATAGGTGTATTGAGAGGTAACATGCTTGAACCTCTTCAAGGAAACGAAGACAAAAGCTGATCTTCCCCCACCCTCTCTTACCACACCAACATTTCTCGTCAGAGCAAAGAAACAGCAACTGGATGACTAAGTAATGATAATGACTGCTGCTCAGTGCACTGCTGGGCTCTGATTAGATTCTTCTTGGCTTCTAAGCAGATTAAAAAAACCCAACATTCATCATTTAGAGAGGCAGGACTTGCCTATTAGTGTCAGTACAGGGCTCAGTCAAGATGCTCCTGGGTCATTGTCTCTATCCAGAAAGTCCAGACCTCTCATGTGATGACTTGGAATGAAGTAAACAAAGACACTGTCCATTAGGCCATGAGCTGCTCCCACGACCCTTTGTGTCCAAAGTTCCTTAACCCAAAAAACACAGCTCAACAGGCCTTGGGGAACATCCACCTCTAGAGGCCGGGGGGCATTGAAGTTTTCACATCCTATACTAACTGACCTGTACTGAACAGGCAGGAGCTATGAATCTATGAGCAGACTGGGAAGACATTAAGGAAAGCATTTGAAACATGCTGTCCCTTCCAGCATCTCTGCCTCATCGACTCTCCATCTGTTCCCAAAAGTTCAACGGAAAAAATGAAAACTCCATCTTCCTGCTTTCTATAAACTCACTCTCACCGTTACTGCTCTGCTTTCTGGCACAGTGCTGCACCATTTAGACCTTTTTTATAGTCCAAGACGGGCAAAGCTGGTGCGGAGCTGGCGTGACCAGCTGGCTGGAGCCAAAATGACATTCTGGGAAACGCCTTCCTCTAGAAGACATCCTGCTCTGTCCCCAGGGGAAGCTGCAAAAGGAGGACTTGTTGCACCTTGCAGCAGCCTGTCTTAACCTTCAGCATTCACCTGAAGCCCTGGGAAATCCGGCCATCAGTGAGAACAGCAACTCTCTACCAATCTCTGCAACAGTTCTCTGCATGCACTAAGGGCAGTTTTTCTCCTTTGCGGGGGAAACAATTTGAGTCCCTTGGACTTACTTGCTCACATTTTCCACACTTTGCCTCCCTCAACTATGACAGCAAAAGATATAGTCATGATTTCCCCACCGTGTTTTCACAGACTTTGTTTCCTGGTGCACTGGATATTTTTTTCCCCTGCTCTGTGCCTTTGATGCAGCTTGTCAGGCCTGGAACTGTTTTGTCTCTGTTAAGTGCCAGACACCTGGACTAAAGGTCTGAAGTGAATAGCTGATCTGCAGCGTACATTGCAGGTTGCATTAAAAACCAACACTATACCTTACCTAGATCTTAAAGAACAACAAATGCAAAACAGCATGGTATACAGGCACTTCCCTGCATTCTCACAAACTTCCAACTAAAGGAAAACAGTTATCAGGCTACAGAAAAGCAATTATTATCTCTCATACAAAAAGGTAATGCAGAAAGAACCATTTAGCACTACACCTAACCTAAAATGAGGGCTAAAGAGTAAGCCATTCTTCCCCAAACTCCTGCATGGGCCATCCAGGCCCTGATACTCAATGCTATGCACTCCCTGAAGCACAGACGTGCTGTGCCTTGATGTCACTTCACAGCCAGTAGGATTGAGCAGGCATTGGGGATAAAGGACACAGGAAATGTCACCACTTGGTTGATAACATAGGTCAGCTGTAGTGCAAGTATGAAGCACTGTGACTCCCAGGCATGTCTCTGAGAATCAAGGCTTCTTGGAGACATTATTTTTCCAGAGCAATGCCTGATTGCATCTTCTGGCTGAGGGAGAACCAAGTACAACATTTCATACTCTCTAAAGCGGCCAAACTGAGAGGAGGAACTTCATTCCCTTTTGCAGCCAAAGCACAGGATCATACTCAGGCCTGGTGTAAAACGACCTATCTCTGGAAAAGCCTACGTAATTGTGTTCAAAATCTGTTCAACAGCAGGGTCTGTGTGATTTTGCTTATAAGGCAGCAGGAGGAAAATGACATAAAAATTGGCTCAATACATCCCAAAAAGCTTCTCCAGCTTCCTCTCCAACAGCCTGGACTTTCATTCCTCAGAGAGGACTAGTTCTTAAAAGACACAGCACAGTCAGGCTGACTAAAGCCTCTGCATGCTCAGCATGCAAGAGACTGATGCAGCCTTACTAGAAGGCTCTGTATCACCAATAGAGAGAGATAAGCGAGCCTCAAGAAACACAATGTCAGAACGGATGTGACTCTAGCATGGAAACAAACATCAGGTACAGCATTATATGGGAAAGGAGTTGAGATGATCATACAGAGCTGAAATTTGGGACAACTAGAGCATCTGTGCAGAGGAAAGGGAAGAGGAGAGACAAGAGATACTGCTCCCCTAATGCTTTCAGCCTATTTAGAAACAAAGAAGCAGCCTAAAAGAGTTGTATTTGCCATTTCTGGGATACCAGAGATTCAGTGTTCTGTAACTGCTGCTTTGACCTTTGCCTTTCTGATCACAAACAGGCTCCATATCAGAGTCATCCTAAGGTGAAAAAATGGTCTCAGAGGCTTGACATGTGATCCTCAGTCTTGATTGTGCCTAAGACTTCTGCTTCACTGCAGAGTTCTCAAAGGCTGAGGCACTTTGACCTCAAGCAAATAAGAATATCAAACCTTATCTCAGGCCTGTCAAGTCTCTTTCAACTCAGGACTTAATCTTGGACCAAATGGTACAAAAGACCGCACACCAACTCCTCTAAAGAAAACAAATCAGCTTCACCAGTATTTGTAGCTGTCGGACCTGCAGCTACCCTAAATCTAACCCAGCAGCCACTTGGGGATCTGACCTTACATCATCAATTCTGTAGTTTCCCCCAAACCCCGATCGCTGCCCAACAGCTCCTCTCTGCTCTAAAATTACACCAAGTCACACATCCCAGCACCCACTCAAACCTAACCCAATGGCCTCTTACAGACGAGGCAATGAAACCAGCTCACTACTGCAGTGCAGACAAGCACCAGTGCTAAACCTGGATTTGTAGCCTGTTCAAGGCCAACTGCTAAACTTTCGTCCTTATCCTAAAATCTAACCCACGCTCCAATTCCAAAATCCCACTACCTGCATAAGTTTCCGACCTAGACCAATGCACAAAGTATTTACTGGAACCAACATCAAAATAAACAGAAAAGGATGTCCCAAATACAGATGATAAACAAGGAACATATCTGATGGTGGCAAAGGTGAATTTAATTCTTGCTGAGACTATTATGTTTTATCTAATGCATCCATGATTCTCCACAAAAAAAGCACCTGCAGCTTGATCCTCTTTCAAGAACTGGAGCTTTACACTGGCTCACCTACCAAAAACTCTATATAATACAGTGTTGCTCTCTACCAACAGGTAGTCTTCTGCTGCATAAGGCAAGTAGGCTGCTACTAGGAAGAAAAACTTCTTCACTGCAAGTGATAGAGGTAATACGATATTGGTGCCCCAAGTCAGGATGAGATGTCCCAGTGACATGCGCATTCCCCTGCCCTTCAGGGTGCTCACACCAGTCAGCTGGCTGAACTTTTCAGGCCCAGCTTAGAAGGACAGGATCCTCTGACAGCGACTTCCACTCTGTCTTCTCTTCACTGCAACTGCTATGTAACAGCACATACCTACAAAAGTCAAAGGGGAAGAAAATACTATTAGTGCCACTAGTCCTGCTGTCCAACACAACTACCAAGAGAGCAGTACCAAGCAATCAGCCATTCACAGAAATAATGTTACTTTTAGATGAAGCAATTCCCTCTGCTTACCATGCAGGAAGCACTGTTAGTATAAACAGCAGTCTGACCAGATCTGCATCCTAGCATCCCCTATGTGCGAACTGACATTTACAGTTGTCGCCAGGGAAGGCTGACACCACATCCCTTTTCCTGCTTTTCTGCTAGAGATTTTCCTCCAAGGAGCAAAGACAGCTGAACTGTACAAATATTCACACCTCCCTACAACCTACAGTCTTTTTACTAACATAAATCACTGCTGATTTCAGCTTTACTTAGTATACTGTTTTGCAAAATGGAGAAGAAGGGAAGTGAATGCACATCTTGCACAGCTATCTATCGCTCATGCACGAATAGGCCTGTCTGACACCGAGCCTGGGCTGGGAGCTAGGGGTAATAACAGCCACCAAATAGAAATCCCTGCTGCCAGGAATAAAAACTCTCAGAAGGAAGAGCAGGTAGACACATGCTGAGAAACATACATCAGGTTGTCTTCAGACAAATTCCTTGGTTAGGGTACACAGCTAGACAGTCAGCCACAGAGGCAGAATTCAGAGGACAATATTTTTTTTTTTTTTGCATGCATTGACATTTACTAAACGTGACTATTTAACTCCAGTCCAATATTTAGTCTAAAGGGTTAGTTTTGACACTTATTTGATAGATGGCTGTGCAGCTTTATTGTTTCACCCAATAACATTAACAGCAGTCTGGCTTTAGTGAGATGTCTTTGCAGTTTGATTTATAAGGTAAGTATCAACACCCCTCAACTTTAATCATGTCATTTATCAGGCTGAACTAGTCAGCCAGTCGCCCAAAGTTTCTTCTGTACTGAGTGGAGAGAAGGGTTCCTACAGAGGGCAACCCAGCCCCTCTGCATCGCCTTCCTCATACTTCTCTGTATTCAACAACTTTAAAAAGATCCTGAGGACACCAACTAGCAAAGTTTCATGCCTACAATAGATGACTTAACAAATCTTTGTGTGTGTTTTATTCAAGCTCCAAGGGAGTGGAGTGACATTTCTTTCAACGAGAGCAGAACCTCCAAGGGCCTGGTACAACCAGCCTGTCAGCCAATAAGCCTCACCAGTTAGAAGTGCTCGTGACAGTGTAGGTGGGGCATGAACACAACATGGAGTAATCAAGGACCTTACCATCCTGAGAACATGCTCACATGGCTCCAAAAATATGATGTTTTCACAAGCCTCAAAACTTTTTTCAAGACCCAAACAACGAGCCTAGATGAATCAGGCTAGTTTTTCAGTGAAACTAGAATAGTCCTAGGAAAACACAAATTGAAACAAATTAGCATTTTCTGTCCAGGACAGTGTAGTAGTTTCTCCATATCCAACAAGCAGAAAGGGATCCAGTGAAATGGCATGTTTGAAAGGCTTCCAGCTAGTACCAGGATGAAAATTTCCTATTAAGTCATCCAGAGTATGCAGCAAGAGAGAGTTAATATTCCAGTGGCAAGGTCAAGCCCTGGTTTTGCTGAGCAGCCCTACTGGCATTAATTACAGCTTGTTTGCTTTCCCAACCTGCCCTGTCCTTGCAAGCTGGCAAAAGGGTGAAGCTGGCCAAAGTCCCAGCTACCAAAAGCTGCCTAAATCAGAGAACTTGTTACTCATCACAAGGACTAAAAGCTATGTTGAGAGGGGGAGGAGAGAGCCAGTGGCATGAAAAGCAACTGACAGAAACTCCTCTGGTGCTGAGAGTTGTTACAACAAGGCTCTAACGTGGCACATAGCCAGGGAGCACAGCAAGACTCAGGAATACGGATGCTGATTATGGCTGGTCTGTGCCCCAATCTAGAAGAGACAGCTAAACATTAGAACTTCCCCCTTGGAAATATGCTCCATATTAGCTCCTAGAGAACCATGAGAAGCTATTTTTGGTGAGAAATCAATGCAGGATGATTCACAGAAGGATTCAGTTTGGACAAACTTTACACCCACTGCTGTTAGTGACAAAACTTCCCTTCCCCGTCAGTAGGTAGCAGCTGAGAGTGTCAGAGATGAAAGACACTGCCAAAAAGTTTTCAGCATTGCTTAATTTTGTTAGTCTTCAGCTGTTAAGAGTTTGATTTCCACTGTAACAGAGAAGTCCGTTCAAAGAATTTCCACTGAATAATGCAAAAGGTACTTAGATCCTTCCTGCAAAAGCAGCCAGCACACCTGGGCCCTGCGGTGACTGAACTGCTCAGCGAGATACAAAAAGGAGCATACAACTGGATCAGTGCTCCCACCTGGAAACTTTGAATGAATGCAGCAATATAACAGGTGAGTGCTGAAATCAAGCAAACCGAGAAGAAAACATAAGACCACCACGAAACAAAAAAATCTCACCACACTGCTAGTAGACAGGTTTTCTGCAGGGCTGTTTTTTTAGAATTAGGGAAACCCCTTAAAGTACGGGTTTCCCTAATTCTAAACAGTCCCTGAGTTTAGAATGTTCAGATCTGCAGTCAAATAAATCACTGTTGCTTCGGGAAAACTGCAGTTTGTGTAGTTCTGGTGCACCAAGCTACAGCCTCAGTCTGTCCTGGTACTCAAACCTGCCATAAAGGGCTTGAGAGACGTGGGAAGCAAATAGCAGGAACAAGATGGGGATGACCCTAAAGAACAAAAGTACCAAGGTCCACATCTTTACACAGGTGTTTCTGGAGGCTGCTCTGTTCACACTGAGGGCTGACACAGTGGCTGACAATACTACGGTAGTGAAGAATCAGGCTAGCCAGCTCCTTCTCCCTTTCTCCTGTTTCTCCCAGATGAACAGCCAGTAACCTGGTGCTTCTTAAAAGGGCTGGACACAGGCCACACTCAAACCACATCCCCACGGAGAAAGGAACACTGCCAAAAGCAAAAAGGAGAGGTGAGAAACAGGAGAAAATTCGCTGTCACAGACAGTGGCCAGCCATGATCCAGCAAGACAAGTCAATGCATACACTCGTGAGCCCTGGTAATGGCACCTAGTCACAACTGACTCCCTCTAGACATGGACACCAGCTCAGCATGCTGCTGGTTTTGCATTAATTTTCCACACTTACAGCTTGATCTCACACGCAACCATGTAGAACAGCACAGCTTCCAGTAACTCCATAGGCAGCAATAGAAAACACTCTCCAAATCATCTCACACCTGGACACAACAGGAGGGCAACGGACACACATGGCCTCAAGCTCAAGCAGCGGAGGTGCCAAGAAAAAGAAACATAGGAGTTCCACATTGTTTTCACAGTAAAAAGAGAAAGGAGCTGACCCTGCTTGACTTCATGTTGTTCGCAGAGCACCCTGTGCTTTGGGCACTGAACTGCAAAATCAAAGCAAGTACAATGGCAATGAAAACATAATCAAACACATCAGTGGGGGCCAACTTTGCAATGGAAAAGCAAAGGGTTGGAAAGAAAAAACCCAAACAGTACTCAGATCTAAAGGCCATTTAGAAAACAACTTCGAGCAGCTCTGTAAGACTAGCAGGGTAAAAATATTATTATTCTGCCATTATCCACGTAAGAACAGGCAGCCCCTTTTCCAAGCAGTTTAAATGGACAAGACAGATGAAGGGGAAACAGATGCATGGATGAGAAGTGATTTGCCCTGATCACATAACACCAGGATCAGTGCCAAGAACAAACTGTAGCTCCTGCTTTCCTAGTACAATGCTCTTTTCACTGGTCTACCACCTCGAAGGCTGGAAGTCAATACCCATCTTTTGAAGGTGTTTCCACTGAAAACTGATTGTCACCATCCCACCTGCTGGAGGTTACCACTCCCCACAGTGCTGGTAGCAGATGTGTCCACATAAGCACTCCATAATCTGCAGAAGGCAGAATCCACCAAGTTAAACTGAAAACCAGTGAAGATAAATTAAGCTCATCTATTTTCTCAGTGCTGATTAGACAGTGCTCATGTGTGTTCCTCAGCTGGCAAAGCTGCGAGTGAAGTCAGCCATCAGTATCGGTACGGCAATAAGCAGCAATGTGGAAGGGAGGACAAGGGTCTCTGTCTTCCACCTGAGCAACTGTTTGCTAAATTCATGCTTGTCCTTCATCTTGGATATGGTTATGTTCTTCCATTCTGGAGGTCATAAGATTTGTAGTTCAGATAAGAAGAGCCATCCACGGATCCTTCAAAAATTTCTTATCTGGGCCACTCCACCTTCTGAGTTCTAGTTTACAAAGTATCAAATACAAGAAAAATGCCATTCTAGGCTGATGCAGCAATGATCAGATCCTGGCAACATTTTTGCAAATTACAATTAATAATAATACTGAGAATCAGCCTGTTACTGATAAGCCATCTCTAATGTTATAGACTTTTGGATAGTTTATTAAATTTTACCAAACAAACTGTTTGTATGTGATCTATATGGACTGCTTAGGGACAGATGGACAGAGTCCAGCTTGTGCCTATGAATTGGTATGACTCATGGAATGTTGCTTTGTGCCAACAAGATGAGTGAAGACAACAGTGATGCTGTTACTAATCTGCATGCCAGGCCAAATCCTGCAAAAGCATGTGATTCCCTTAGAAAAGTCAAGTAAAGTATCCCAAGTCAAGTCAACAAAAGAGTCACAAGTACATTCCAGGAGAGATCTTGATCTCTAAAAACCGTTTTAGATTTTCTCCAGAAAGAACTCTCCTAACTGACTGACCTTTCATCCTCGTGAGCTTATGTAAACCAGTGGCTTTCCTCACCCACTGCTCAACAAGCATGATCCGTACAGTATGTGATCGCCAAATTCCTCTTGGTTCAACCACTTTGGTTCAACTCTGTTGAGAAAACACTCTCAGCAGATAACAGATCAGCTCAAGCTGCCTTCTCAGAAGCAGCAACTCCTAGCTGCTGCTGAAATTCCTCTTTCAGGTTTGTTCAGCCCATGCCCAAATGTCTGCTTTTACCTGCCCAAATGAGAGAGCATAATCCATTTCACCTCTTTTCCAACACAGCGCAGGCAACATACCGCTTCATGGCACAGGCAGTGCACCCTGTCCGGCAACAGTGCAAAGCAACTCTTTTTACTCAGGTGTGCCCGTCGTACAGAAAAACTGCTCAGGAGCTAACATATACCAATAAAGAATACAATAATGCAGCCTTCCCCCCCAAAAAAACCCATGTAGGCACGCAGGAAGCTGGAGAGAACGGTCAGCAGCACCTCTCAGCCTAAGACAGAGTTTAAGAACACGTCTACACGCTAAGGGAGAAGGGGATTTCTATGGAGGAGGTATCCTAGTTTCTCAATTCTTCTGCATCTCCAGTTCAAAGCTGAGGACAGGAATAAACAGAAAACAAACATACACTGCAAAACAAAGGCGCGAAGTCATGGTACATCTTCACAACAACCACAGCAAACCGAGCTTCTGGATCAACAATGGTCCACTCTCAGATTTGGTCCTTAAGATGTAATTTCAGCAATATGCAGTTGCTTACTCCCACAATCCATTGGTTACCACTTTTTTTCCTCTTAAAAGGAAAAAAAAAAATTAAAGGTGTCACCAACATGTAGAAGCGAATAAGAAAGAACAACATTGCAGCAATGCCAGAGCTTAGGGTACATTCTCACTTTGTTGCCATTTTCCATTAGCTAATATTGTCAGCTCCGCGGAGGTGAGATATGACTTACTCCAGAGTAATACCATCAAGATACAGAGGTTACTCTCAACTGACCCCAACCTAAGTGAGATTAGAGTCAACTCCTCCCCTTCCCACCTCTTTCATCACCTCTATATTTAACCGCAGATTAACTCATTTCCTCTTTCCACATGTGAGCTTAAAGTGCACTGAATGCTGTCAGCTCAGCAGAGCTCAATGCATCCTCATGTAAACCACCACCCAGTACATGTATTAAAGCACGTCAAGGAGGAAAATGAGACACATGCTTCATATTCACAAAATTAAACACTTGCTTCTCAAAAAATAACTGGCAGGCAGCCCAGCCCCCAAAATAGTAAGAGATACCTCCAGTTCTAATCTTCCCTTGTCTGTTACGTAAATCCTAAAGACGTAAGAAGTGCCACTATTTACCAACATTTGAGTGAAACGTGGGTCAGTGACCAAGGCAAAGGGTCAAACACATAGCGACTTGGCCTCCCTCCGGGCACTGCACTGATTACACTTGACTAGGTGGAAACAATAGCCCCTCATTCCAGGGAGAGGGGAGCAATAATGCAACAAAATATCACTGAGGTCACATTCACCAGCTTGGTTCAAAAAAGCTGAGAACTACATAATAAATGCCTAGAAAAAAAAACACCAGCAGGGAATGGGGGGAGAACGAGAAGGCAGTGAATGATTCCCCCACCCTGTGCAATATTACTCACGAAGGGCTCTGTACCAAGGATGAAAATGCTGCAGTCAGAGAGAGAGAGATACTCCACGTGGGGAGGGGGGCAAGGGTCGCAGCCTCAACTCGGGGGTCACCGCAGCACTGCGCTCTGACCCTGGCTGTAGCCAGTAACCAGTACTCCTGTGGAAGGTAGGTGCCTTTTCCTCTCACATCCTCTCTTTGCATCTCAAGAATGCTGCCAGGAAGACAGTGTTTTATTTCTACCTGATCTCTCTGCAAATGACTTGGAGCCCTAAGATATGAGATCTTTATCACAGCTTGAGGCAAACATTAAGTGGCTGTAAATAAAGCTGGGACTTTAAATCTAGCCACATGAGTTAACTCCACGGTGAATACAATTTTTCACAGCTAACAACTATGGTAATGAATTTTACCTCAATAAACACAGAAACGGTGAAGCATGTGAAATTCAGAACAGAATAAGTTTCTTGCTTTAGATTTTATAACAATAATCCTTTAAAGCACAAGCACTTATTTTCTTCATCTTTCTCTAATGCTAAAATCTCTCTTGTTCTACCACTTCAAGAGACGAGGCCCCTTTCATTTTCAGTGGCTGTAATAACAGGGCTCAGTATTTCTGCCAAGAATAACAGAAAATCAACGTGTACAGTGAGTGGGGAAACACACAGAAGAGCCACTGGCATTTGCTGTAGCAGAACAGCTGGAATAAGTGGTCAATTCCCCTCACTGTACCCTCTGACTGCACTGCCTGGCAAAGGAGCCATTAAAGGAAAGAAAATGCTTACAACAAGCTTATGACATCTCAAAAGTAATCACTGTGTTTACATCATTCAAGAAACTCTGTGTCCCTCGACCCTTAACACTCTGGAACAACAAAACAGATGGAAATGAGAAAAGGAACAGTGGAACGACATAAAGAGGGTTTGGTTGTAGGCTGCAGGAGCAATGGGACACGTCAGGCAGATGTACCCTTGCCAGAGCAGAATCTGTCTGATCTAACACAGAGGCTGCATTGCCTGCAAATGAAATCACAACATGCTGGACAAAGACAGACTCCACTGTTATGACTTGGTGCTGCTGTGCGTATACCAAAAGAGAGATGATCATACACCAAAATACAGAGGAAAAAAAGGGTAAAGTGGCTGAATTCTCCCATCATAAGAAAGATCTACTTTGAGAGATCAATAAGCTCCAAGGTGGTGGTGATTCTCTTTTCAGCACAGGCATGACCAGAGGGTATAAAAGGGTTGCAATTATTTTCAACTACCTTCCATTTATTTAAGGGTAGATGTGGGCTGAAGGTGTCCTGAAATCTATTTTTCTGGCAGTATGAGGTCCCTGCATAAAATTTACAGCAAACTTAGGACACATCTAACAATCAATAGCAGTCTTCCCGTGATCTGAGAAACTGAAATGCTGAACAGATGGAAATGAGAAAAGGAAGGGTGCACTGCATAGGGTCCCTATCAGCTCACAGAAAAGCTGACACAGGCACACCACCCATGAGCTGTGTAGCTGATGTGAAATGCCCCTCTGCTTTTTCTGTGTATCAGCTCCATGTTGTGACAAAACTGCAAGCGTGTCTCATGGAAGCAAGTCACATTGCTTGCTTCTATCCTCATCTGTATACATGCTTACACACACAAACCTGCATTTGCGTAAGTGCCTATTTTATTTTTCGACTGAAACATTTATAAATGGAGTTCTTTTTCTCTTTGTTGCTCTTCTGATTCAGAAATTAGACTCAGACACTGAAAAACATGATCTGTGCTTGGCAAAACAAAGGGCAAATGCAAAGGCAGGGGAAGAAAAATGCTTCCTGTTCTAAAGAACAAATTCATGTTTCATATTTCTTTAAACCTCATGTTGTTTTGATGTCTTTATACACAACAGAGGATAACAAAATTGATTGTAAACACTACAAGAAAAAATTCTCATGACATTCCCTGCCAGCTTTGTATCTCGTGCTTGAGCTCTGCAAGTGACAAAGTAGCTGGCAAAGTTACGTCAGGTACCACTGCATCTTTTTAAATGGGAGGAAACATCTCACTAAAAACCATCTGCTCAGACAGCTTTTCTAGGAGTTTAAAACCAATTAAACATCAGCTCTCAGAGGATCAGTGTTCGGACCTGAGCATGCTGGGTTACAGCTCCTACACACTGCACGAAACTGCTACAGAATGCTGAGGGGCAGAATGCAGGAGACAGTTTCAAGGCTGCCATGGTTGCTGCTGGACTCTGCAGCATCCTGCCCATAGTGGTAAGGCTCCACAAGCATGATTTAAGGTAATTCCTGCTTGTCTCAAGCCTAGGAAGGGAGTAATGGGAAGAACAGCCCTGGACCAGGTACACGAAAGCTGTTAAAGTCCCGGGGAACCTGGGTTGGGATTCATAATGCTCCAGGCAACAGCCACAGAACAATCAGTCAGACTCAAAGCAGCCACACAGAAAATGTGACTTGATGACCAATGTATAATTAAATAATACCAAGGAGCCTTGAAAGATTAGACAACTGAATCAAATCAATGCTTAAGAGACTAAAAATTACAAACATATACTGAAGTTTCACTGAAAGAGCAGAGGAATATTCAGCTGAAAAAGATAGAAGGAGAGAAGAAACGCTGATTTATTTAAAACTGCAAGTGAAGTAACGAATGCATAATTGTGAAGCAAGATTGGGATGTGCCAATTTATCTGCTCCATGCTATAAAAAGGCAGTAAATGTAATAGATACTCTTTTACAAAAATAATTTTTAAAAGGTGGCATAAAATCAGCTGAGGAATTTATCACCACAGAGCAAGCAGGGAATGCTGTAGTGAAATAGCTTTTACTGGCTTTCAAAAAGGATCAGACAATTATATTAACATAAATGATGCCTACAGCTGGGAGGTCTACAAGAAGAGTTACAAGGATAATAAGTCCAAAGGTATTGCTCTCTTCCATTTGTAGCCCCATACTTGTGTCTTCAGGCAGGGTCTCCCCTTTCTGAGTCATTGTGGAATTAAAAAGGCTGCAAAATTCCTGTTTGGTCCTTACATGGTCTCGTGTGTGATGGGAGCCCAAACCGTGGGGGAGCACTGGTTCAAGTTCTCCTCAGAAGTTTTGGGTTGTGCCAATGCCAGTGAGGAAGTCTACAGTTTTGTCTGGTACAACAACTGGTATTTCTGATCCTCTAGCAAGCTGGAAAGCTAACGAGCAGAGCAGCAAGTTGCTTACTTTAGCTCAAGAGTCCTTCTCTCTCTGAAGTCTGATCCAGCTGTGACTAAGTCATAATGAATGAAGATAAGCACCAAAAAACTCCATCTTTTGTCTTCATACTCAGACCACCACAAAATACACAAACTTTGAAAGAGACTAATTTCTCACAAAGTGGCTTGAAAAGTCACCCTATCAATAAAGCCCTGGTTGCAAAATACCCACCCAGATTTTTAACATCCACTGGTCCAGTAACCGAAATAGTTCCAAAATGCCTCTGCAAAAATACTGAAGTCTTCTCACATAGCTCTAGCCAAGTAATAACATTCAAACTTTAACCAAAAATCTCCTGAAAGATTCTTAAAGCTTGAACCCATCCAGAATTGTCCACAATCACTGCTGAAGCTGCTCTAAACCATATGAAACCTCCCAGTCAGTTAAGAATAGGCACAGCATAAAGTGCCGCCTCCCCATTTGAAACACCCTTGGGCACTGCACATCCAGCATGGTGTTGTCAGCTCTTATAACGTGTGATAATTTCATAAGGCCTCACCTGACGGAAAAAGAAGATTGCATAAGAATACCAGCTTTCCTCTAAAATAAATAAAAAAGCAATCCCCAAAATAAAATCAGGGAATTACTGACAGTTACGGTGAAGCGATAAACTTGAACAATCAGAAGGCAAATAAAAGTCATTCTAACATATATTCTTACTCAACAAACAAAACCTCCTTCATGATTCTTTAACTAAAATCACTTAATTTGGGGTAGGGGAAAACCACATGCTGATTCAAGAACATTTGAAGTGGCAATACCACAAACATGCAACACCACCCTCCAGGCATCCTCACTTGGGAAACACAGACCCTTTTTTAACGCAAAGGCCTACAATATCAAAGGACAACGGAGGGGAGACCCATAAAACAAGAAGCTGAAATGCTGCCAAGCAGAACAATTTCCTAACTACTTTGTGTTGTTTCTGAGGAGCCATCACCTCACTCCAATCATTGCAAGAGTGGTCTGAGTGCTGGGGGCAGGATGATGCTGTGCTCAGCTGAGGATGCCCCAGCAAGAGCTCAGTCACTTCCACCTGTGCACAGAGACCCCGAACAGCACAGTCTCAGACTGCCACTGTATCCTGCCAGGTCTCAAGTTTAGCTAGAAAGAGCCAAACCTGAATAACATCAGAGGTTTTCTTCAGTTTCTTACTACTGAAGCCTAATGCGTCCAGTAATCCCAAAAGCTCAAGAGAGGGAAGAGTTGAATCTCAAAGAGAACACTGCTTTCCCATATGTCTTCCATGAACACACCTGACAGGGAGTTCTGTCCTCCTCTCCCGATGCAGGAGAACACACCTCAGTCAGCCAGGACTTGAGAAACATGAGAATGGCGTGTCAAGCTCAGCAAAAAGAAGGCATGAAAGTCAAAGCAGCAGCTCTCCTGGGGCCCAACTTCTTCCCCAGCTCACTCTGCAGCAGGCATGAAACAGAATTCGATCCTGCCCCCCAGGAGGATTTCCCTCCCTGTGAATTCAGGGAATACTAACCTGTTGCAAGTCAATGCAGACTGAAAGCAGAAGGTCCACCCATGCCAGCTCTCGTGCTTTGACTGCAATTCACACTACAGCTGGGGTTTTCCTTGAGGCCTGAGCTGCTGTAACCAGGAATCTTAGGTTTCAAATAAAAAAAAAAAAAAACCCCAAAAAACAACGTTCTGGGAATGCCTACTTCACACAACGCAGGACTGTACAGAGATACATGAGCAAGCCCTGAGCTGGCTGCACCCCAGCTCTGTCAGCACTGTGCTCCCTCCCTGGCACAGGGCCGGTAGCTCCCTGTCCCCAGGTGAGATCAATTAAGTGCTCACGTGGGCATTTCTCCCGTAAATCTGCCCGAGACCTGGGGCAGTGGTTACTTCTCACATTTCAGAAGCCTGACTCCCCTGTAGAGGTCCTGTTTATTGCCTTGGAAGGCCCAGGCTGTCAGCATCATCCTCCAGAGCCAACACCTGCCTGCACTTTCTGCAAAAGTGAGTACTGTACTTCCACTACAGAAGAGCTGTAATGACTTCATTATCTTGTGGAGTAGGTCCAGCCATCCTTAAAGGGACATTCCTTTTCTCCTTGGTTTGCTACTTTTGTTTTCTTTTGCATTTTGGGATGTTTTTTGTTGGATTTTTTATTTGTTTTAATTAAAGAATCATTAATATTTAACCTCAGCCTTCTTTGTGGCTACAGAAATTAAGTTTGAGAAATATTATCACAGGCTCAGAAGAAAATGAAAATCGAAATGGCATAGAAGAAATATCATAGTACTTTTTAGAAATCCAAGTACCTCATTATAGATTGACCACAAAAACTTTGTTATTGTGTTGAAAGTCCTATTCATTTGGATTCTATCAAAATGCAGAAGCAGATACAACTCATAGCTAAATATCCCACGGAATGGGAGGTATAGTGGTAATCCAGTTAAGAACAGAGCACACCTGCTCAGATTGTGCAGAACATATCTCAGAATTTCTCCATCTGCAGGAAGAGCACTAACATCATCATCAGTGGTTCCTCATCCTGCACTGGCATGTTTGCCTCTCACATCTTAGCGATGGTGAAAGGGTAGTACGACAGTATGACCTATGTATCTTTGTACCTACACCAAAAAGTCACCCGCCAACATAGATAATATCCATGAACCTCAATAACTGGCCTTTTCTTGTATTTCCCATGAGATATTATTCATATCAGTGAACAAGCTAAGCTTTGATTAATCTCCTTTTGTTTACAGCTTTGCATAAAATGCAAGCCATCAAGTCAAGCAATTTTTCAGATTCTGTAAGCATACTAAACTTTCAGAACTAATCCTATAAACTAGGTTCTCTGGACTTTCAGAGCTTCCCTAATATGGTCATTAAATATCTGAGAGATGAAGACAGCTCACAAACACGTAAATGAGCTATAAACTTCAGACTTACCCATTAAAAAAAAAAGTCAAAGACAAAAGATATGGCAGATTACAAATTGGTGCCAAGAGACAACTAAGCCACATTCTTGACAAGAGCAGCAAAGATGTCTAGGGTAGTGCAGACAGAACAGTCAAATAAGGTTGCAGACTTTCAAGAGGGAGGAGGGACACTGTTGTAAGGCTGACTAAGACAAAATTATCCAGTACTCTTGTGACTTGTAAAAAAATGGTTCCAAGGTGACTTTGCTACATTTTTCCATTAAAAAAAAAAAAATTAAAGTATTAAAACCTGAGAGAAGCACAGGAGTAAATTATCTGTCAACAGACATCCGGAACAAACTCAGCCCATTTCCTATTCAGTGCTGTGTAAAATTCTAGCTACTCTTACTGGTATCTTTGCAAACATTTATATATTTAATCAAAGACAAAACTTTCAACCGGAGACAGTGCTGTCATTTATGAGATCACATCTTGGTTAGAGGAATTCTTTATCAACTCTGTGTCAGATCTTGCGCAGAGCCTCTTCCCCTTTCGACTTAAGGACTGAGATCTATACCTAAAGACTCCTTTGACTTAACGGAACTTCACAGGCTAGACCGAATCAGCGCTGGGGAGAAACAAGCATACTAATAGAAAGAGGATAAACTGTCTTATCATTCCTTTCACCCACCCATCATCTACCACACCTGCACTTTGATGAAAAAGATGGGGAATTTAGCAGACCTTCCCCATGTAAGTAGCCTCTCGGCTTGGGTAATCAAGCTGCTAAGTAGAGTCTGGTCATGCATTTAGAAGTGGAGAGTACTTTGGCTCAAGCAGACAATTTCGTCTGAATGGTAAGGGCTAGAAAGAACTTTTGAACATGACTTCATCTCAAAAGTGACCTGTGTTTCAGAAGACCAATAATTCAGCTGCTTTGTATTTGGCCATAATATGATAAGAAACACTTTTTCCCATCCATCCATTCAAATAATAAAGGGCTTGGCTTTATTACAACACAGCTGGGCTAGCTATAACAATGCTCGGACAAAACATTTTAAACAAGTTGTTCAAAGATTATTAATTTTGTCCTAAAAACAGCAAGGTACTCACTTGTCTCAGGTTTACTAACCAAACAGATGTTCAAACACTACCAAAGACACACAATGTCCATTAGCTAAGCTGCCAGGATCTTGGGAACTTCCATAGCATTGTACTCCTGCTCTCAGCAAGCTAAGCTAGCATTGTTCCACCACATTTCCCTGTAATCAGAGCAAACAGAACTGCTCCCGGCATGACAGGACTGCAATGAGTTAGGAAGATAGCCCTCTCCAAAGATCAGTATCAAGAGGCACACAGCATTACAGATTCAGTTCCTTGTTTGACTGCTAAAATCTGCAAGGTCTGTAATGCAGTGTATGCTGTACAGTCATTTGTAACGCGCACACATAGCCAACATATTTTACTCCTGAAACATGTTCAAACCTTAGAAGGAGAACTATTTCATTCTAAACTCTCCATAGTTCACATATGGTATAGAATCTCCCAGCTGTGTTACGTGCCAAGAGAAGCTGAATAAACTTCCACAGTAAGTATTAAAAATTTCCTCCTCATTTCCCACATTTTACTGAGCCAGACACTTCTTGTCTTTAATAAAGTAGAACTCAACAGAATAGTCTAAGGAGGCTAACAGTTAGAAGTATGCACTACTCAGACCTTCAAGGCACATCCATGACATGGAGGTAACTACAGGAATAGTCTCTCTCTGTTGAGCCTTAGCTTCACCCCAAAGTCACCTCCACAGTGGAAGAATTTCTTAGCCAGACCTACAGCTTTCCACAGCCCCTTGAACCAGTAAGTATCACACCTCCTTGTCTTGTTGATGTAGTGATGATAAACCTTTTGTGTTCAGGAGATGAACCTGGCACACTCTATGGCAAAACAGCCACTGATTTCAAGTCATTTTTATGTAAGTGAAGTCTGGAGCACCGTGTCAAAAGCAACAAAGCAGAAGCTCTTTGTATAACAGCAATAAGACCAGGACCCTTGAAAAAGAAGGGAGCGCAGATCTGCTGAGGTACTGATACGAAGGATGATACACGACAAACTTTACCAAGGTTGTGTCAGTGCAGTTATACGCAGGCACTGAGACCCTGCTATTTCCTGTTAGAGAATGAGAGAGGTGGAGTGATCTCCGCCCAGAAGGTGCAGTTCTTCTGTAACTTACATTCACAGTAGGCTCACATTTCCGTCACAGTGTATCAATGATATGTTCTTCGCACGGACCTCACCTGACTTTTTACAAAAAATTAATCAAATTAATCCTCTCTTCCTCTGCAATCAGAAAATTGTCATGTTATAAGAAAGAAAGATGAACGCTGCAAGTGCTCTGTGAAGAGGTGGGTGATTAAACACATTTTAATGAAGTTTAGATTATGTATCTGAGAGTGAGTTATCTCAGTTGTACATATACTGGCCCATTTTATCCTCCTCGTCATTTGCATAATTCATTGGAAAGTATTCAGGAAGTCTAACCCCAGACAAGTAAAAGGACTAACTTACAGCTTTCAGAAGTCAAAAGTCCATACATAGAAAATGATACAGCAGATTTCATACTGGTAACTAAATAGTATCTGCAGTTAATTAGCCTGCAGTGTTCAAGATGTTTCCTATGATAGCTTTAAGGTAACAAACAAGACCGGAGCAGTTCATATTTTTATCTTCATGCCTATCTAAATTGTATCACAAATTAAAGACCCCACTATCAGTAGAAAAGCAGCACTGATCCTAACAACATCAAGAAGTTCCAAAAGCACCGTGTTACACAAAAAACTGCAGGAGCATTTCTGAAACATGAGCCTAAACTCACTTTCATCTTCTGTCGAATCTCATTTGCTCCACTGTGTCACACAGAGAACTGTCCTATGGGTTCAGTCCAGAAGTAGGTCCATCACCACCACATGCTGGCCTCAAGCAGGTGGGAGACAAGGCACCTCCTTGGGGGTTCACAGCTTTTCCACTCTCCATTTGCCATTCAAAGATCTATATTTTCCTAGCCCCAGGGTTCCTCCTTAGCACAGACTGAGTAGGATGTATTTCACAAAGTAAATCACAAAAACGCTTTGCATATTTGGCAAGCAATAATCTTCCCCAGCCTCTTCTATAACTAGATACCAAGTCACGCTGTTTTACTGACTCAACTGCTAAAAATTAGAACAGCACTTTCCATAAAGCCCACATTGCTCTAAGAGCTTAGTTTGAGGGGTTGGAGATTGCATCTTTTATTCTGAGAGGATGACTTAAAGTTAAACTGCCTCACCATAAGGATCTTTAAGTACCCTTAAAGCAGTATTTTGTCACACACACTGCTTCGAGTGTCAGCCATCCCTCATTCTTGTCTCGCGTGCACAGAAAACAAAGGACGTTTTCTGTGGGGCAGAGGTAGCCATGTCTTGCAGCAAAAGTTGGCTTCCACCAACACTCTTTGAGAAGCACAAGGCAAGAGTCAGTACACTGCTCTACTGACCATGGTATATTATAACACATCTAGTAACACACATGATAATTGCACAGAGCTGCAGAGAGGCAGTATTTGACTATGAATTGTTTGTGACAGATGACAACGCTGTTGGCAATTAGTCCGAATTGCCACACAAATTGCCAGCAGCAGCCCATTACCAGATATAGACCTGTGAGGAGAGCCACTGTGAAAACAGACTGCATGCACTGTTACCTTCAGGGCTGGCTGCCAGTTCCAAATGTCAGGGCCGTGCTACTGCAGGTCTCAGTATCCCGTCCACCATATGAGCCACTTGACATCTTAATAGACTTAGCAAAACAAGGAGGGTTAGCTATTCAAACTTCTGTCTCTCTCCTGCATCAACAAGTCACTTGTATTTTAAACACTGCTAGCAGCACTTACTAACTATGCAGAAGGGTGATGAACACTCAGGAAAGCAGCCTTGCTTCTGTCAATGACAACATGATAAGTAAGGTGAAGAGGAAACAGAATGGAAATATTTAAGCCTTATTTAGTCTCAGCAAAACCTTGGGTAGTTCAACCTGATCTGCTGCCAACCCACTACATCTGGACTTGGTTTCTGATGAAAGCATCTACAGAAACAAATAAAGTGATATAATCCAGTCCTAAATAATGAGCAAAGTTTAGAAATAGTATGTCATGACAAATGGAAACTATGTTGTTACAAATAGCAAGAACTTGCCTGGTGAAGCAGTAAGAGAACTGCTACCAGAGCTAAAGTCCTGGCGCTCTCTTCTTGGAGAGAATTTCAAGGGGCATGGTAATGCTGCATTTCAGTCAGAACAAAATGATACATTTCTACAACATCTATGATACATCTCAGCAACATCATAGCAACTCTAAGCTGAGAAATCCCTCTTGCTATGACCGTGTAAGAGTTGTTCCTGCTCTGTTGATGGAGAAATCAACGGCAGGATGTTTGTCTGAAGTCCCAAAGGAAGCCACGGTGGCCTGATGAACTGAGTCTACAGTGCACTCAATTACCAGTAGACTCCTGAAATGATAGAGTATCCCTAATAAAACAGCAAGCCCTCTACAGGCTCTGCTTCTCTAAATAACAAAGTGATTTGGGGCTCCATGTCTATAATCAAGATATTAAGAGTACATACACTTATACAGTGAAGCATTGACACTCTTCAACAGACGCACTCCACAAGCATGCCTAGAGAAGTGCATAAACAACATAATGAAGAAATTGGGTGCCTCAGAAGAGAACTGCTCTCTACATAATAACCTCTCCATGACAACAGGATCTTGAAAGGAGTCCAAGAGCAAACAGAAGTCACCTCCTTATCGTAGCTTTGTAGGACAGCGAAACAAGTTAGCTCCCCAATGCCTTGTGAAGAGGAACTCACCACATATCCATGGAAGCACCTTCCATCCAAATTGGCCTTAACAGGAACAGCTCAGGTCACATCAGTGAAGCAGCAGAGCAGAGTGGAATCTGACATTGCTACTACCCTGTGGTACCCCAGGCCCCTGACTCAAGGAATTCAGCATAACTGGCAATCAAACTGGGTTTTTTTCCTTGCCAATACAAAAAGAAAAGACAAGGATGCAGTATCTTACTGCAACTCTCTCCACCCACCCCTGAAAAAATGAGTACAAACAGAATGCCAGCCCTCCTGCTGGAACAACAAACTGGGTCTCCCCATGTACGGCTTGTTAAGGAACCCCCAGCACAGCTTAGATGCCAGCAGGTTCAAGTTTCGAAAACTGCAGCTACTGCTGTTTTCCCAACAACTACCTAACCCTGTGCATGTGATCACTTTAACTAAACAGAATTATATATTACCTTAACTTCAAGGATGTAAACAGATGCAATTGCAGAAGGCTTCTGAGGCAGCACACCCTTTAGGCAAGTACCACTGGACTTCACTAAAAAGATTTAACTTTGCCCCTAACTTCCTCTGGATACATTCTTTGCAAATTCATAACACTAAGTTTTCAGAACAATTATGTGATGTGTTCAGAGCAGAACTGCCAGTTACTAATTAACAACTTCAGACATGCAAAAAAGGTGACATCCCATTCAGCTCTGGTAACTCCCATGAGTTGCATCTGAAGCGGTTGTAGCACAGAACTCTCAACGTAATTTTTCTGAAATTTTAGATCTTGCAGAGAGCTGCAGTTCTATCTTCTTATGACCTTCTACTTCCCATTTCCCAATCAAACCAGCTACCCAATGCTTTCTAGCAGCAAGAATCTTCAAAAAAAACACGTTGCCAAAGTGATAGCATACACATACAGGAATCTTGTAAAACAGAATCCTCACTCAAGATAACAATTAGTGATGCCATCGATTTTAAACATGGACACTTCCTCGTGTACAAACATGAGGGATAAATAGCAATGACAGGATCCACTTCACCTAACTAGAGTTAACCAAATGTCAGGCATCTGGACAGTTACCTCTGCAGTCACTGGTAAGTGACGAGGGCTTTGAGAGGACAAGTCATCCCAACACAGGCACATAAGCTGGAGTAAATCACCACATGGTTGCGCTTTTCTTTCTCTACTCACTAAGGAAAGAGCCTAGAAACTTAGTTTTTACACAGAGGTCTGAGATTTACCTCCCACTAGCAAACCCAGCAGTAACCTCTTTGTCACCGTCTAAAGTGGTAACAGCTGAGATCATGGCAACTAGCTAGATACAGATCATAGCACACAGGCCGTAGCCTCCATTTGCAGGGCTGGTCCCTGCTACATGGAGATATTTAATCTTTTTGAAAAGGAACGGGAACAACTGGCACTAAAAAGCCAGACAGTTTTCTTTTCCCAGTATATATGTAGTTAGGTTGTGTCAGCTTGTAAAGGAAAGTAGGGGGTTTTAAAATTGTGGTTTGTGCTTTGCCAGAGAGGTGGTTTGGACCCAACTGGATTTGGTGCAAATACCACAGCTGAAGATGTCAATTCCAGATTGGAAATGGTATTGTACTTGAAATATAGACCAGTGTGTGTTGGAATATTTACGATCCCATGTCATTAAGATAACTAATCAAATGCCAGATGGCACAGTTCTGCAGTAATGGCAGTAGGTCTGGAACACTAAAAGAGCAACTGTGTAACATGGTCACCCTTTCACCTTCCCAAATGTGGCTGAGTGTTCAAACGAGAATAAAATCCTGGCACCCCTCTCTGCTTTGACACAGATGAGGCCAGGGCTCTTCTCAAAATCTGGGCTAAGGTCTCGATTCCTCAGAGGAAATCTGCACCCTGGCTGCAGCCACAGTCCTAAGGATGGTTATTCATCACTGGTGGTCTCAGCATAAAACCTCTTTGGAGTACTGGGAGAATCCGGGCAACTAGATAAAGTTAATAAAAGTAAAGTGTAGTGCTTTTAAATATAAATAAAGTTTAGCGCATACAAATATAAGATACTTAACATATGCTGCACTAGACATCAGAGATGGAAAGGAGTCCTCTCAGCTAGCCACACAGTTATCGGAAACATAATGCTTTACTACTCATTTCCAACCTGCTTTACTGCTCTTGTGTTAAACCCCAGATAGCTTTTCTAACTGTAAATCAGGTTGCATTTCAGTAACATTATTAGCTGTATTTAATAACCTGTTCTGGCAGATCCTGTTTATTCCGACACTGACAGATATAAAAATACAACACCAAGGGAAGGAAATACAGGTTAAGTCCATGAAAGACTTATGTACATTATTGATCATTGTCCTGGGTTCAACATGGAGGAACC